>NC_051311.1:135603535-135903535 GCF_015220235.1 Choloepus didactylus | reverse complement strand
CCTGGTGCAGGCCTCTACTGACTGACAGCCAGTGCAGGACTGATGACTCTCCATGCCAGTGTTGTTCAAACCGCAGGTTCCCATCTCTTAGTGGGTCGTACATGAAATCAGTGGTGGTCTGGGACCAGCAAACTCATCGTAATATTAAAAGACAAAAGGATCAGAAAATACTAGAGTACAGCCTATGTGGGAGCGTTTCATGAAACTAGTTTCAGATACGTGTGTGGGGAGTTGTGTACACTGTATCCTAATTTCTTGTTAAGCTTTGCCATCAAAGCGTTTTGAGCAACCTGCACTATACAGTTAGTGAGTTGGGGGTGCTTCTGTATAATCCCTTAGCCAAGATCTTGGAGGTTAGATGATTTTTTATATCCTGAAGCCAACTTTATCCAACCCACAGGGGATAGGAAGGAAAGGTTGAAATTGGGTTAATTATGTACTGCAGACATTATCTCTCCAGTTAAGTATTCATTCATCAAATATTTACAAAGCATCTGTTCTACCTGGGCCTATTCTAGGCAGTAAACATAATGGAGAAAACAACAGGTAAGCTCTAATAGAGCTTACATTCTGGTGGGCAACATTCAGGGAAATAGACAAAGAGTAGAAATCACTCATGCAATAGAGACTGCAGTCACTTTCTGAGGTACTATCTGCCTGGGCACATCTTCCCCAACATTCCAGTCATTCTTCTTATAGACTATATCTGGTTTCTAATTATTCCAATTCATATCTCCCTTCAGAATCAGTGTAATAATTAACCTCAGCACACAGAATTTAGAAAAAGGAACAATTAAAACATGAAGATGACTGGGAATGAGCAAGAAAGTGGATAATGCAATCCTGAAACTCTCCCATTTACTAGAGCTTTCAAAATACTATTAAGATGCTCCAGAACTGCCATGAAGATGATAAGTCATGGAGATTCTAGCCCTATAGTTAAAAATATTATATATTCAAGCAATTTGTCCAATTGAACTGTGGTTCTGTAGCTTTTCTTTTTCAGGTTTATACATGTTGACTCTTCCTGAACAATGGATTCTACATATAGGAGCAAATGGGCTATGAATTATTGATATGGAGTCAATAAATAATCAGACTAGTGTTCCTTTTGTTGCTATGATACAGCAACACTGTACGATAAAGACACATTATTAGAAAAATTGTTGGAATTTTACCATATGCCATGTACAAATACACAAGTGCATGTGTCTACAGCTGCAAATGTCTGGTTTGTGAAATGAGTTGAATTTTTGGCCAGTGGCAGGTAAGGACATTGCAAAAGAATGAACCTGTGTACTCAGGTGTGGCTATCTCTTGAACAGTTGAGATTTTATTCAGATGTTCAACAAATGATCAAGTACCAATTTTGTGTGTGCTAGGCACAGAGGCTAACAGAGAACAAGACACGGTCGCCCCTTAAGTTGCTGATCAGGAGAAGATAGGCAAATGAATTGGCAATTACCATACCTTGAGGCAAGAGATGAAATGAGGCAGGGACCAGAAGGTCTTGGGAGGAAACCTAACTCATATTTCTTTCTTGGAGAAAAATGTAAATTAGTAGGTAGAAAGTAATTGGAAGGCAAATGAGGTGGGTAAGAAATAGAGGAGGTAAGTAAAGGAAAGGAGAGGTCACAGGGAAATGGCAAGCCGTCTAAGAATAAAGCGGCATTCTAAGGGGCCCCACAAGATCTCCTGCCTGCCAGAATATCTGTAATTCCTACTTTGAATTATGGTATCATTTTCAGGGCACTGTTACAGTGCACAGATATTACCAGGATGGGGAAGGAGGATAAAGTAGTTCCATAGCTTCCCTATTTGACCTTGGAAAGCAGAATCCACGGTTCTGAGACGATGGGAAATAGGACCCATGGGTTTGGAAGAATGCTGCAGAAAAGAACTAAAACAGTTGTTTTAAACCAACTTTTGGTCATAGAATTTTTGAGATGTTGCAATTATAGACCATTTTCCTAGGGGGAAAAAAAAACCCAAGTACAAAACATACCACAGAGTTTTTCATTGAATTTCATGGGGCTTTGGGCATCAGGTTAAGAATTCCTTGCTTAAAGCATAGGGCTTTACCTAACGTGGGCAGCCCCCAGTGGATGCACGGGAGGCGTCCCTGGACAGCTGTGTGAGTCAGCGTGGAAGAGGGAATGCTCTGGATGAACTTAACAAGAAACTTCACAGTTTTCTAAACATTGGCTCTGAAAGGTAATTATGTACTATGATGAAAAGAAGCTAGGCCATGTTGATAATGTAAGGTAAAATTCTTAACCATTCTTTTAAAAGAAAGATTTATCTACATGCTTTAATCCTATAGCACAGGGATTGGCAAATTATGGTTTTCAGGCCAAATCTAGCCCTTGCTGTTTTTATATGGCCAGCTGCTTGTTTTTTTGTATGATCTGAAAGCTGGAAAGCTATAAATGGTTGAAAAAAAAATCAACAAAGGAATACTATCTCATAATATATGAAAATGATATGAAATTCTAATTTCGGTGCCCATGAAGTTTTATTATTCCCATGTTGTCTATGGCTGCTTTTATACTACAGTGATGGAGTTGGGCAGTTGCAATAGAAATCAAATGGCTGCCAAAGCCTAAAATATGTACTATGTGGTCCTTTACAGAAAAAGTTTGCCAGTCTCTGCTTTGGAATAAATCTAGTAGGCATCAAAAGACCTAAGTGAAAATGTGAATCATTTGTGGCTGATATTAACAAAATAATTATTCTCATAAGACAGATCATTTAATTTTTTACTTATACACCAGTTGGATTAGAAATTTATTTTTTAAAAAAATCTCAACTAATCTTTACATCTATGTTAAATTTTAGGAACCCTATCACTAAAGCTAAGAGAATAAAAACAATGCAATAAATCTACACATGAACCAATATTCTAAGGTGGTTTCTTATGTAAAATACAGAAGAGAAACAAGGTGATATAAAGATTATGAGATACAATTTCACAGTATCCCACCTACTTCTACCCCCTTACCAGATTGTCTGTTCACTGGTGGAATATACAGCCATTCTGATAGACTTTGGTGAAATTGTACCTGTTTTAGCATCTTTGGCATCTTCTATGCTATAAATTAGAGCATTGTGAAGACCGCAAAAGGTTGGGATTTTTTTATTTGTTTTGTTGTGGGTTTTTCTGTTTGATTTTGTCTTCTAAGATTTAGTTGATCACTTTAGTGCAAGAATCTTTTCAATAAGCAGGAAATGTGAGCCCTCTCAGGAAAATTTCTATCAGATTCTTAAAGACCCTTTTATGATTTACAACCTTCTAACTAGAGAGTCTTTATACTAAAGATGTGTTTTTTTTGCAGCATAAGAACAAATTGGCAATAATAGTTAACTTGCCATGTTAAGAGAAAATATTCTAAAAATTCACCAGCTTATTTTAGTAATTTATTTTAGGTTTTTCTTGCAGATTGCTTTGCATTTATTTTGAAATTTAGCAAAAGCACTTCATTTTCTAGGGGCAGAGAGAAATCATTAAAAATCAATCAGTAAACATCTTCTTGACCACAAGGGGGATGGGAAATGAAACAAAATAAAGTTTCAGTGGCTGAGAGATTCCAAATGGAGTTGAGAGGTCACTCTGGTGGGCATTCTTATGCACTGTATAGATAACCCTTTTTAGGTTTTAATGCATGGGAATAGTTATAAGTATATACCTGAAACTATCAAACTGCAACCCAGTAGCCTTGACTCTTAAAGACGATTGTATAGCAATGTAGTTTACAAGGGGTGATAGTGTGATTGTGAAAACCTTGTGGATCACACTCCCTTTATACAGTGTATGGATGGATGAGTAGAAAAATGGGGACAAAGAACTGAATGAAAAATAGGGTGGGATGGCGGAGAAGATTGGGGTGTTCCTTTTTACTTTTATTTTTTTATTCTTATTTTCACTTTTTCTGGTACAGGAAAAATGTTCAGAGAAATGAATGCACAGCTATATGATGGTACTGTGAACAACTGATTGTACACTTTGGATGATTGTATGGTATGTGAATATATCTCAATAAAATTGAATTTAAAAAATCAATCAGTAAGCAAATAGTAAAAAACAGGTTATAACCCTGCTTTCTATTGAAAACTTGAAGAAAAGTCAGACAAAGTTCAAGAATTGTTTGGGAAGTGCATTTAGTTCTTTCTAATTTATTTCTCTTTGACTACCTACTCGGGTTTCTAGTCTGTAGGAAATCATTACCATGCCAGGAGGGTAAGAACAATCTGAAGGAGGCACCAAAAGACTGAATCTGGAAGTGGCAGTATTGAATCACAGAAGTGGTAGCTGAGAATGTAAAATTAAATTTAGAGACCTCTTGCAGCCCTACACATAGCATCTGGGTTCTCTGCAGTAAAAGCCACCAGGCAGCACCACTCCATTTCCTTAATAGTCCACTGGAAAAATCTGACTGTAAGAATGCCTCTCTTTCTCAGCCTCAGGTTAATGAAGTGGAGGGCATTCTAGGATTCAGATGTTTACCCAACCCATGCCATTATGTGCCAAACACTTCTGTAATTACCCTGTGAATTCTGTGAGGTGCATGATATTATGACTATTTTATGGATGTCATATCATAAAACAGTGTGAGGGAGGGAAGACACGGAGCAGTAATAAGAGAGCAAGTTTCTAGGAAATGATGGAAAATGGCATAATCAAATCAAAGAGTATCAAGGAGAAAAATAAGAAGCACAACTTTTTAAAAAGTAATTTTTCAGCTGAGAGCCCTTTCATGCTTCAGTTTTTTCTTTTTCTTTTTTTAAAAATAGTTTTATTCTGTTATAATTCACATACCATACAATTCACCCATTTAATGTGTACAATTCAATGGTTTTGATTTTATTCCAAGAGTTGTGCAACTGGAGGCATGATCTTTAATGTGCCATATTCTTTCTTTTGGCTGGCTGAACGAGGTGTCACAGTTGCATACGTGGATTGTCTTCAATCCTTTATTTTCAGACCATCCTGAGTGAGTATTCTCATCAGTGTCCATCTTCAAATGTTAATGCCATCAGGAAAAGAAATGTATCTAAAAAAGATCTGTGTCCCACACCTAGTACAGTGCCAACTGAGTCCAGAGCAAAGGGTTTACACTTGTTCCATAATAATTGTACCATTTAAGATTTAAGCCTACTTGTTTGAAGGAAGGATAGTAATTTCCATCAGGAATTTAATTCATCCTCAAAAGAACAGTCCCTGAATTTTTCTTCCTTCTTCTCCTTTCCCATTCTTTTTTGAGGTCAAAATATCAGGGTGTAAAGCTAACATCAACAGAGAGGGATATAAGGGAGGGGTATGGGATTCTGGTTGTTGTTTCTCCTTTTTAATTTAATTTAATTTAATTTTTTATTCTTTATTCTTCCTCTTCTTTTTTTTTTTTTTTTTTTTTTTTGTGGAAGAAATGGAATTGTTCTTCTATAGATTGTGGTGGTGAAAGCATAATTATGTGATTATACCAGGAACTATTGATTGGTCCCTCAGGATTGATTGCATGGTGTGAGAATAAAACTGTTTTAAAAATGAGCAGAAAGATACCAGTGCTGGAGAAGATGTGGAGAGAGGGATGGAC
Organism: Choloepus didactylus; assembly: GCF_015220235.1. Lineage (NCBI taxonomy): Eukaryota > Metazoa > Chordata > Mammalia > Pilosa > Megalonychidae > Choloepus > Choloepus didactylus. Next base: position 135,897,944 of record NC_051311.1, on the reverse strand, counting down.
CTATTCACTGTTGGTAGGGAAATAGAATGGTGCAGCCCCTCTGGAGAACAGTGTGGTGTTTCCACAGGAGGCGAAGTACGGGATTGCCATATGATCCTACAACCCCGTTATTTGGTATATGCTTGGAAGAACTGAAAGCAGGGACCAAATAGACACACACTGGTGCTTATGGCAGCAGTGTTCACAATCTGCAATGGATGGAGGTGGCCTAAGGGTACCTTGACTGATGAACGGAAGAGCAAACTGAGGTGTATACATACAACAGAATATTGAACAGCTGCAAGAAGAAATGAAGTCATGAGGCATGTAACTAGGTGAATGAAACTTCAGGACATTATGTTGAGTGAAATAAGCCAGTAACAAAGGACAAATATTGTAAGGCCTCACTAATATAAAATTACTAAAATGAGCAAATGCTGAGAATTGAATTTGAAAGCATAGGTACCAGGGGATAGAATGTGGACAGAGATTGGGCAATTGATGATGCAGAGTGTTCAATGAGGCTTGTTGTAAAGGTTCATAGACTGTAAGGTCTTATGGCAGTCACATCTATTCCTGAGTTTTGACTATTATTTAAGAGATGTTTATTCAGTACAAAATTTGTATTCTCTGTAGCACACTTTCTAATATAACCTGTATGTTCAGTCTGTTTAAACAACATGGTTGCCTGGAACTTAGAATGGGAAATGAGATCTTGTTATTCTGTACAGGTTAATATGATACCTTGATGCACCCCAGAGTACTTTAGGCAGAAAATAATAAAGTATTTGCAAAGTCCCCTTGAAGGACTGGGGGGAATGTGGAAATATTTAAAGTTCCTCACCTGGGGAATTCCTGATATTCTCACAAGCTTTAGGGAATCCCAATTTAATAAGTCAAGCCCTCAGTCTTGGAACTTTTTAAAATTATTATTCATCCAAATATTTATTGATTATACTGTCAAAGAGACAAAAATAAATAAAATTTTGCCTTCTGAAAGCTTACAATCTAGTTAAAGAGATAGTCATACATAGCATCATGGTAAAAAAAAAAAAGTATAAGGAAAATGCTGTTAGAGTGTTATAAAACAGAGTACTGCAGGAGCAGAGAGGAAATAATTCTGACTGGAACATAGGGATGAAATTCCACCTGTTGCATTTGAGTTTTAAATTTGAAATATAAGTTTGACAGAGAATAAAAGGGACACACACAATAGACTGGCACCTGTCTGGTAAGCTTGGGAAATGCAAAATCCAGTGTGCTTAAAGCATGGGGTGGACAGAATCACGAAGGTCCAGAGAACCTCTTTTGTTGCTCAGATGTGGCCTCTCTTTCTCAGCCAATTCAGCAGGTGAACTCACTGCCCTCCACACTACATGGGACATGACTCCCAGGAGTGTAAATCTCCCTGGCAACAAGGGACAGAACTCCAAGGGATGAGCCTGGCCCTGGCATCATGGAATTGAGAAAGCCTTCTTGGACCAAAAGGGAGAAAAGAAATGAAACAAAATAAAGCTTCAGTGGCTGAGAGATCTCAAATAGAGTCAAGAGGTTAAGGTTATTCTTACACATTATATAGATATTCCTTTTTACCTTCTAGTGTATCAGAATTGCTAGAAGGAAATATCTGAATCTGTTGAACAGTAATTCAGGAGACTTAATTCTTGATGATAATTGTACAACTATATAGCTCTTATTGTGTGACTGTGTGAGAGTGAAAACCTCGTGACTGACACTCCCATTAACCAGTGTATGGGCAGATGAGTAATAAAATAGTGACAAAAATATGTAAATAATAGGGGGAGATAAGGTATGGGATGGGTTGTGTATTCTTTTTAATTTCTTTTTAATTTTTTTATATATTTTTTCTTTAGTTTTGGAGCAATGAAAATGTTTGAAAATTGATTGTGGTGATGAATGCATAACTATGTGATGATACTGTGAGCCATTGATTGTATATGTTGGATGGATTATATGGTGTGTGAGTATATCTCAATGAATTGCATTAAAAAATATCAGGGTGTGTGGGTCCATTGTAGTCTACTTTTCATGGAATATACATGCTGAATTGGAAACACATATTTGCTACTGAAGACAATGCTTATATTTTAGTTAGACAAATGAGATATAATAGAAGGAGAAATCATTAGCAGTACAGGAAGCAATGATAAGCACCAGGGAAGTCATTGCAAATTGTGTTGTGTAAATTAAAGTAGACTTCATGATCTGGGAAAAAAAAAGAGTGTGTATTCCCAGCGCCATTTAATTAACTGAGATACTTGACTCACACAAACTACAGTAACTTAATATGAGATCCATATAGTGAGCTTGCTTTATTTTAGAGTTTACTCTCCTTTTGGTAGATCCTTTCTTCATTTGAGTTTTTGAATGGAAGAAACACTACATTTCAAGCTCAGATTTAAATCCAGCATCCTGCCTCCCTCCATCACTCCCTTCTACAAATGAATGCCAGTCCCTCTTCTAGGTTTTGGGGAAAAAGCAGTGAAAGAGACAAAACCTTGCTCCCCTGTTTACATTCTAGTGGAAGGGAAAGCAAAAGGTTCAGAGTCCACCTCTGCCCTTATTTGCATAACCACCACTTGTAGAGAGATCAATACCCTATTTATTCTATTATAATGATAACATAAGAAAGCAGTGTAATTTGTTTTTGTTTTTGTTTTTTAAGAATCCTCTACTATTAGATGTATGCTCTGGTGCTAGAAAGTTGATAAGCATGGCTCTCTCTGGAGATCAACTGGGATTTCAGAGTAAAACTGAGTTTTTCATTGTGTTGTCACTCTGTATAACAAATTGCAAGGAAGCCTTTCCTTGGTAAATATGTCCAAACCTTTGCCCTTTGCAGCACGTCACAGAGGTAAGTTTCTATTACTCAGAAAGTTTTCCTGGTACAGAGGGATCAGATATCCATGAAAACTAAATGAAGAGAATAGAGAATTGAGAAAGCATAACAGGTACTCATTTTAACACTCCTTACTAGAAGGATGAATTCACTTTAAAAAGAGTCCCTCTTAGGATCTATCCAAAGGTGTTCAGTTGCTGAAATACTAAAAAGGCCTTGCTTTGTGGTGGCATAGATCCTGAGTGTAATATGAATCTTCTTTGGTTTACTAATCTGAGTCTCAAGTTTCCCAATGCCCATTCACACCTAGACATTTTCTCTCATTTTTCTCCTCACTTGATTCTCTCCTACCGCTCCTTGTCAAAATGACCAAGAACTTTGAGACACTACTTTTCCTTAAAAGTGGCTTTGCAGCTCTAAACATATTAGTTGATTACACCAGAAAGACCAACTCAGGATATTAAATTAGGGTGTTATCAGTATCCAGTAAATGCATCAGGGTAATAGGTATGAATTGGTGAATATTGTGAAGCTTGATCCTTATCATAGAAATGGAAATACTATGGTAAGGAAAAAGGTTCCTATAAAAGGTCACCTAATATTAGTTTCAATGTCTATTATTTTCTTCATTAAGAAGGTAAAATACAGAACTTCTGAATAAGGATGAAAGGTTGAGCCTATGGCTTTATCTTTAAAAAGTGAAAAATTTCCATGCATTCATGGAGCTTTCAAGTATCAGAGAGAAGCTTTCAATTATCAAAATTCTTGTCTTGCCCTCCTGTTTTGGTTTACTGGCTGTTAAAGCAAATGCCGTGCAATGGGTTGGATTAAACAATGGGAATGTATAGGCTCACAGTGTTGAGGCTGGGAGAAGTCCAAAATCAGAGTATCATCAAGGCAATGCTTGTGTCCTAGAAGACTGTGGTGTTCTGGGGTTGGCTGCAGGGAATCCTTGGTTTCTGGCTTTTTTTTTGTCACATGGTAACGCACCTGGTGCCTCTACTGGCTTCTCCCTTCTTTTCTGGGTTCTGTTGACTTTCAGCTTCTGGCTATTCCCTCTGTGTGACATTTCTTATAAAGCCTTCAGTAATGAGATTAAGACCCATCCTGATTCACCTGGGCCAAACCTTAATTGAAGTAACCTTATCAAAAGGTCCTATTTACAAGGGCTCACACCCATAGGAATGGATTAAGTTTAAAACATGTTTTTCTGGTATGCATAGCTCCAAGCCACCATATCTCCCAAGACAATTTTTCCCCAATTTTAAATTTAAGGAAAAGGGCAGATTCCAATCTTCATTTGAAAACTATAAGAGTTGGTAGGAAGTTCCAGGATGTTTCAGGACACTGAAAATAATCACATTACAAATTTTCTAAAAAGCAAGGAGAAAAGGCATTTTAAGAAGTCATTTTCAAATTGGCTGAAATTCTGTGAATTAGTTATATGTTTTGCTTCTGTAAGATGAACATCTGACTTTTTTCTGGAAATCACTGTTCCAGTGATAGGTCCCATCAAAGTATTCCACATATCTGGTTGCAGTTGATTGTTCCAAGAAGGGCACCTCTTCCAAGCCAGGGCCATCAGACATCTTTTAAAGGATTTTTGAACTGGACACTGGAAAAAGTGAAACTCAAGTCTCTCTAGAGGAAGATTTGGGGATTTGAGAGCTGCTAGCAGCGGTTTTTGGTTTGTGGAGATCAGTCTGAGAGAAGAGAGCCAACATAAAGCAAGTAGCAGAAACCAGAGATGGTGAGTCTTGGGGTTCCACCAATCAAGGATTCTAGTCATCCTTTCATTACTTACTTATCTAGTTAGTTAGCTTTTCACATTTCTCATTTAATCCTGAAAACCTCATGAGGTAAGTACCACTGTTGTCCTTCCTGTTTTACAGATTAGTATATCAAGGCATAGAAAGGTTAAGCAACTTGCTTAAATTCTCACAAGAAATAGCCAAGCTGGGTTGCAAACCCAGGGGAGGTCACACCATGGAGCCAAAGAACCACCTGTCTCTATGCCAGTGAGTAATTTCCCTCTCTAAGAAAGTTTGAATTGGGTTTCTGCCACTTTCATCCACATAATGCAATATGTATTGTAGTACTACTAAGTAATTCACTAATCAAAGGAATACTTCAAACTAAGTAGGTCCAAAACCACTTTGACATCTTCCACCTGAAATTCATGGCTTGCTAGGCTTTTTCAATAAAGGACATATTCATCCATCCAAGATGAAGTGAAATCTTAGGAAGAAATTCCTCATCTTCACAAACCTTCAATTTTATATCCCCAACCACTTTATTCTACAGCAAACACTGGGCAATTACAACGATGAAACCCTGTCTTCAAACCAGGCCATTTCTCTTTATTACTATAGGTAATGCTGTAGCTCATACGTGCTAATGGCCTGATTTCAATGAACCGTTTTGTGTCCCAGCTTCCTCACCAGTAAAATGGGATCAATGACACTGCCATAGAGGGTTATTTTGAGGATTAAATGAGATAAAATATGAAAAGCACTTAGCACAGTACCTGGCAGAGTGTTCAGCAAATGTTAGGTATTTCTTTTAAGAATTGAAGAATTCTTGTGTGCTCATAGAGCTTTACATTATGCTTTTTGCTTTTACGGCAAAAAGATTCACTGTAGTGGGAAAAAAAAGAATCCAAATTATTATCATTTCATATTTTTTGTACTTCTTTAGGTGGCCTGTACACTTACATCTGCAGAAATCTACTTTCAAATAACTAAATGTAAATTCTTAGAACATACACATAAAACTCCACAAAGATTCTCAACCCACCATCCCCCCTCCCTAATTATTCTCTATTAGCATGTAACTGAAAGGTATAGCAAATTCATAGGAGATTCATAGAAGGGACCAAACTATGAAGTACTAACAAGATAGATTGGCTTTGGTCCTATCAATTGGCTACTAGAGTTGTAAGATGTTAAAACTGCTCCCCTTGTTCAGTGAATATTCAAAAATGCAAATTCATTTATTCAATAGAGGATAAAAGAGTCTATCTATTATATAGGTTACATATAAACACACACTAAGTATTCATATTCTGTTTCATACTAGGAATAGTTATCTTTTTTCTTGGAATCCTATTTTCTATATTATTTAATTAAACATAAAATAATGTCAAATATAAGGAGCAAATATAATTCAAGACAGCCTTTCAGATTTTCAACTTTATGTGTTAAAACACACAAATCAAGAAGTAAAATTAAAGCACTTGTCTTCCCATTAACCCTCTAAGAGGATATGGCCATACATGAGCCCTGCCAAGAGTCTGAGGGTCGGGTGGGTTAAGACAAACAAAACAAACCTGGGCTGTTCTTTGCGTGTCAAGGTGACAGACGTAGAAGAGGAAGACCTAATAATGATCAGCCTCAAACCCACAAATTCCTTACATTCTCTTCTCCAAAATATATTTTCATTGCATAGTTAAGTTCAAGACCTTAAAAGAAAAGGGAGACAATATTTTTAATGTCTCCACGGTGACCCTGAAGGAATACTGCCCCTTAGCAATTTTCATATCTTTCTACTACTGTCCATGTTATTTACTACGTAAGCACCCTTTAGTATCATGCAACAATCAGGCTGTTACAACAAGCACATGAAAAAATGTGCAGCATCATTAGCCATTAGGGAAATGCAAATCAAAACCACAATAAGATGCCAATTCATATCCAATAGAATGGTAGTAGCTACTATTTAAAAAATGGAAAATTGTGGAGAGGATACAGAGAAATAGGAATACTTGTTCACTGTTGGTGTGAATATAAAATGGTGCAGAGGAGGCGGGGCAAGATGGCAGACTGGTGAGCTGTATGTTTTAGTTGCTCCTCCAGGAAAGTAGGTAGAAAGCCAGGAACTGCGTGGACTGGACACCACAGAGCAATCTGACTTTGGGCATACCTCATACAACACTCATGAAAATGTGGAACTGCTGAGATCAGCGAAATCTGTAAGTTTTTGCGGCCAGGGGACCCGCGCCCCTCCCTGCCAGGCTCAGTCCTGTGGGAGGAGGGGCTGTCAGCTCCGGGAAGGAGAAGGGAGAACTGCAGTGGCAGCCCTTATCGGAAACTCATTCTGCTGATCCAAACTCCAACCATAGATAGACGGAGACCAGACACCAGAGAATCTGAGAGCAGCCAGCCCAGCAGAGAGGAGACAGGCATAGAAAAAAAACAACACGAAAAACTCCAAAATAAAAGCGGAGGATTTTTGGAGTTCTGGTGAACATAGAAGGCGGAAGGGCAGACCTCAGGCCGAGCTCAGGCCCTGAGGCGCATATGCAAATCCTGAAGAAAAGCTGATCTCTGTGCCCTGTGGACCTTTCCTTAATGGCCCTGGTTGCTTTGTCTCTTAGCATTTCAATAACCCATTAAATCTCTGAGGAGGGCCCTTTTTTTTTTTTTTTTTTTTTAATCCTTTTTTCTTTTTCTAAAACAATTTCTCTAAGAAGCCCAATACAGAAAGCTTCAAAGACTTGCAATTTGGGCAGGTCAAGTCAAGAGCAGAACTAGGAGAGCTCTGAGACAAAACGCAATAATCCAGTGGCTGAGAAAATTGACTAAACACCACAACTTCCCAAGAAAAGGGGGGTGTCCGCTCACAGCCATCATCCTGGTGGACAGGAAACACTCCTGCCCATCACCAGCCCCATAGCCCAGAGCTGCCCCAGACAACCCAGTGTGACGGAAGTGCTTCAAATAACAGGCACACACCACAAAACTGGGCGTGGACATTAGCCTTCCCTGCAACCTCAGCTGATTGTCCCAGAGTTGGGAAGGTGGAGCAGTGTGAATTAACAAAGCCCCATTCAGCCATCATTTCAGCAGACTGGGAGCCTCCCTACACAGCCCAGCAGCCCAGAACTGCCCTGGGGGGACGGCACTCATCTGTGACATAGCACAGTCATCCCTCAACAGAGGACCCGGGGTGCACAGCCTGGAAAAGGGGCCCACTTGCAAGTCTCAGGAGCCATACGCCAATACCAAGGACTTGTGGGTCAGTGGCAGAGACAAATTGTGGCAGGACTGAACTGAAGGATTAGACTATTGCAGCAGCTTTAAAACTCTAGGATCACCAGGGAGATATGATTGTTAGAGCACCCCCTCCTCCCTGACTGCCCAGAAACACGCCCCATACACAGGGCAGGCAACACCAACTACACACGCAAGTTTGGTACACCAATTGGACTCCACAAGACTCACTCCCCCACTCACCAAAAAGGCTAAGCAGGAGAGAACTGGCTTGTGGAGAACAGGTGGCTTGTGGACACCACCTGCTGGTTAGTTAGAGAAAGTGTACTCCATGAAGCTGTAGATCTGATAAATTAGAGATAAGGACTTCAATTGGTCTACAAATCCTAAAAGAACCCTATCAAGTTCAGCAAATGCCACGAGGCCAAAAACAACAGAAAATTATAAAGCATATGAAAAAACCAGACGATATGGATAACCCAAGCCCAAGCACCCAAATCAAAAGATCAGAAGAGACACAGCACCTAGAGCAGCTACTCAAAGAACTAAAGATGAACAATGAGACCATAGTACGGGATATGAAGGAAATCAAGAAGACTCTAGAAGAGCATAAAGAAGACATTGCAAGACTAAATAAAAAAATAGATGATCTTATGGAAATTAAAGAAACTGTTGACCAAATTAAAAAGATTCTGGACACTCATAGTACAAGACTAGAGGAAGTTGAACAACGAATCAGTGACCTCGAAGATGACAGAAGGGAAAATGAAAGCATAAAAGAAAGAATGGGGAAAAAAATTGAAAAAATCGAAACGGACCTCAGGGATATGATAGATAATATGAAACGTCCAAATATAAGACTCATCGGTGTCCCAGAAGGGGAAGAAAAGGGTAAAGGTCTAGGAAGAGTATTCAAAGAAATTGTTGGGGAAAACTTCCCAAATCTTCTAAACAACATAAATACACAAATCATAAATGCTCAGTGAACCCCAAATAGAATAAATCCAAATAAACCCACTCCGAGACATATACTGATCACACTGTCAAACACAGAAGAGAAGGAGCAAGTTCTGAAAGCAGCAAGAGAAAAGCAATTCACCACATACAAAGGAAACAGCATAAGACTAAGTAGTGACTACTCAGCAGCCACCATGGAGGCGAGAAGGCAGTGGCACGATATATTTAAAATTCTGGGTGAGAAAAATTTCCAGCCAAGAATACTTTATCCAGCAAAGCTCTCCTTCAAATTTGAGGGAGAGCTTAAATTTTTCACAGACAAACAAATGCTGAGAGAATTTGCTAACAAGAGACCTGCCCTACTAGAGATACTAAAGAGAGCCCTACAGACAGAGAAACAAAGAAAGGACAGAGAGACTTGGAGAAAGGTTCAGTACTAAAGAGATTCGGTATGGGTACAATAAAGGATATTAATAGAGAGAGGGGAAAAATATGACAAACATAAACCAAAGGATAAGATGGCTGATTCGAGAAATGCCTTCACGGTTATAATGTTGAATGTAAATGGATTAAACTCCCCAATTAAAAGTTATAGATTCGCAGAATGGATCAAAAAAAATGAACCATCAATATGTTGCATACAAGAGACTCATCTTAGACACAGGGACACAAAGAAACTGAAAGTGAAAGGATGGAAAAAAATATTTCATGCAAGCTACAGCCAAAAGAAAGCAGGTGTAGCAATATTAATCTCAGATAAAATAGACTTCAAATGCAGGGATGTTTTGAGAGACAAAGAAGGCCACTACATACTAATAAAAGGGGCAATTCAACAAGAAGAAATAACAATCGTAAATGTCTATGCACCCAATCAAGGTGCCACAAAATACATGAGAGAAACACTGGCAAAACTAAAGGAAGCAATTGATGTTTCCACAATAATTGTGGGAGACTTCAACACATCACTCTCTCCTATAGATAGATCAACCAGACAGAAGACCAATAAGGAAATTGAAAACCTAAACAATCTGATAAATGAATTTACAGGACATTACATCCCAAATCACCAGGATACACATACTTTTCTAGTGCTCACGGAACTTTCTCCAGAATAGATCATATGCTGGGACATAAAACAAGCCTCAATAAATTTAAAAAGATTGAAATTATTCAAAGCACATTCTCTGACCACAATGGAATACAATTAGAAGTCAATAACCATCAGAGACTTAGAAAATTCACAAATACCTGGAGGTTAAACAACACACTCCTAAACAATCAGTGGGTTAAAGAAGAAATAGCAAGAGAAATTGCTAAATATATAGAGACGAATGAAAATGAGAACACAACATACCAAAATCTATGGGATGCAGCAAAAGCAGTGCTAAGGGGGAAATTTATAGCACTAAACGCATATATTCAAAAGGAAGAAAGAGCCAAAATCAAAGAACTAATGGATCAACTGAAGAAGCTAGAAAATGAACAGCAAACCAATCCTAAACCAAGTAGAAGAAAAGAAATAACAAGGATTAAAGCAGAAATAAATGACATAGAGAACAAAAAAACAATAGAGAGTATAAATATCACCAAAAGTTGGTTCTTTGAGAAGATCAACAAGATTGACAAGCCCCTAGCTAGACTGACAAAATCAAAAAGAGAGAAGACCCATATAAACAAAATAATGAATGAAAAAGGTGACATAACTGCAGATCCTGAAGAAATTAAAAAATTATAAGAGGATACTATGAACAACTGTATGGCAACAAACTGGATAATGTAGAGGAAATGGACAATTTCCTGGAAACATATGAACAACCTAGACTGACCAGAGAAGAAATAGAAGACCTCAACCAACCCATCACAAGCAAAGAGATCCAATCAGTCATCAAAAATATTCCCACAAATAAATGCCCAGGGCCAGATGGCTTCACAGGGGAATTATACCAAACTTTCCAGAAAGAACTGACACCAATCTTACTCAAACTCTTTCAAAACATTGAAGAAAATGGAGCACTACCTAACTCATTTTATGAAGCTAACATCAATCTAATACCAAAACCAGGCAAAGATGCTACAAAAAAGGAAAACTACCGGCCAGTCTCCCTAATGAATATAGATGCAAAAATCCTCAACAAAATACTTGCAAATCGAATCCAAAGACACATTAAAAAAATCATACACCATGACCAAGTGGGGTTTATTCCAGGCATGCAAGGATGGTTCAACATAAGAAAATCAATCAATCTATTACAACACATTAACAAGTCAAAAGGGAAAAATCAATTGATCATCTCAATAGATGCTGAAAAAGCATTTGACAAAATCCAACATCCCTTTTTGATAAAAAACACTTCAAAAGGTAGGAATTGAAGGAAACTTCCTCAACATGATAAAGAGCATATATGAAAAACCCACAGCCAGCATAGTACTCAATGGTGAGAGACTGAAAGCCTTCCCTCTAAGATCAGGAACAAGACAAGGATGCCCGCTGTCACCACTGTTATTCAACATTGTGCTGGAAGTGCTAGCCAGGGCAATCCGGCAAGACAAAGAAATAAAAGGCATCCATATTGGAAAAGAAGAAGTAAAACTGTCATTGTTTGCAGATGATATGATCTTATATCTAGAAAACCCTGAGAAATCGACGATACAGCTACTAGAGCTAATAAACAAATTTAGCAAAGTAGCGGGATACAAGGTTAATGCACATAAGTCAGTAATGTTTCTATATGCTAGAAATGAACAAACTGAAGAGACACTCAAGAAAAAGATACCATTTTCAATAGCAACTAAAAAAATCAAGTACCTAGGAATAAACTTAACCAAAGATGTAAAAGACCTATACAAAGAAAACTACATAACTCTACTAAAAGAAATAGAAGGGGACCTTAAAAGATGGAAAAATATTCCATGTTCATGGATAGGAAGGCTAAATGTCATTAAGATGTAAATTCTACCCAAACTCATCTACAGATTCAATGCAATCCCAACCAAAATTCCAACAACCTACTTTGCAGACTTGGAAAAGCTAGTTAGCAAATTTATTTGGAAAGGGAAGATGCCTCGAATTGCTAAAGACACTCTAAAAAAAGAAAAACGAAGTGGGAGGACTTACACTCCCTGACTTTGAAGCTTATTATAAAGCCACAGTTGCCAAAACAGCATGGTACTGGCACAAAGATAGACATATAGATCAATGGAATTGAATTGAGAATTCAGAGATAGACCCTCAGATCTATGGCCGACTGATCTTTGATAAGGCCCCCAAAGTCACTGAACTGAGTCATAATGGTCTTTTCAACAAATGGGGCTGGGAGAGTTGGATATCCATATCCAAAAGAATGAAAGAGGACCCCTACCTCATCCCCTACACAAAAATTAACTCAAAATGGACCAAAGATCTGAATATAAAAGAAAGTACCATAAAACTCCTAGAAGATAATGTAGGAAAACATCTTCAAGACCTTGTATTAGGCGGCCACTTCCTAGACTTTACACCCAAAGCACAAGCAACAAAAGAGAAAATAGATAAATGGGAACTCCTCAAGCTTAAAAGTTTCTGCACCTCAAAGGAATTTCTCAAAAAGATAAAGAGGCAGCCAACTCAATGGGAAAAAATTTTTGGAAACCATGTATCTGACAAAAGACTGATATCTTGCATATATAAAGAAATCCTACAACTCAATGACAATAGTACAGACAGCCCAATTATAAAATGGGCAAAAGATATGAAAAGACAGTTCTCTGAAGAGGAAATACAAATGGCCAAGAAACACATGAAAAAATGTTCAGCTTCACTAGCTATTAGAGAGATGCAAATTAAGACCACAATGAGATACCATCTAACACCGGTTAGAATGGCTGCCATTAAACAAACAGGACACTACAAATGCTGGAGGGGATGTGGAGAAATTGGAACTCTTATTCATTGTTGGTGGGACTGTATAATGGTTCAGCCACTCTGGAAGTCAGTCTGGCAGTTCCTTAGAAAACTAGATATAGAGTTACCGTTTGATCCAGCGATTGCAGTTCTCGGTATATACCCGGAAGGTCGGAAAGCAGTGACACGAACAGATATCTGCACGCCAATGTTCATAGCAGCATTATTCACAATTGCCAAGAGATGGAAACAACCCAAATGTCCTTCAACAGATGAGTGGATAAATAAAATGTGGTATATACACACGATGGAATACTACGCGGCAGTAAGAAGGAACGATCTCGTGAAACATATGACAACATGGATGAGCCTTGAAGACATAATGCTGAGCGAAATAAGCCAGGCACAAAAAGAGAAATATTATATGCTACCACTAATGTGAACTTTGAAGAATGTAAAACAAATGGTTTATAATGTAGAATGTAGGGGAACTAGCAATAGAGAGCAATTAAGGAAGGGGGAACAATAATCCAGGAAGAACAGATAAGCTATTTAACGTTCTGGGGATGCCCAGGAGTGACTGTGGTCTGTTGATTTCTGATGGATGTAGTAGGAACAAGTTCACAGAAATGTTGCTATATTATGTAACTTTCTTGGGGTAAAGTAGGAACATGTTGGAAGTTAAGCAGTTATCTTAGGTTAGTTGTCTTTTTCTTACTCCCTTGTTATGGTCTCTTTGAAATGTTCTTTTATTATATGTTTGTTTTCTTTTTAACTTTTTTTTCATACAGTTGATTTAAAAAAGAAGGGAAAGTTAAAAAAAAAAAAAAAGATGTAGTGACCCTTTGAGGAGCCTGTGGAGAATGCAGGGGTATTCGCCTACCCCACCTCCATGGTTGCTAACATGACCACAGACATAGGGGACTGGTGGTTTGATGGGTTGAGCCCTCTACCATAGGTTTTATCCTTGGGAAGACGGTTGCTGCAAAGGAGAGGCTAGGCCTCCCTATAATTGTGCCTAAGAGCCCCCTCCCGAATGCCTCTTTGTTGCTCAGATGTGGCCCTCTCTCTCTAGCTAAGCCAACTTGAAAGGTGAAATCACTGCCCTCCCCCCTACGTGGGATCAGACACCCAGGGGAGTGAATCTCCCTGGCAACGTGGAATATGACTCCCGGGGAGGAATGTAGACCTGGCATCGTGGGATGGAGAACATCTTCTTGACCAAAAGGGGAATGTGAAAGGAAATGAAATAAGCTTCAGTGGCAGAGAGATTCCAAAAAGAGCCGAGAGGTCACTCTGGTGGGCACTCTTACGCACACTTTAGACAACCCTTTTTAGGTTCTAAAGAATTGGGGTAGCTGGTGGTGGATACCTGAAACTATCAAACTACAACCCAGAAACCATGAATCTCGAAGACAGTTGTATAAAAATGTAGCTTATGAGGGGTGACAATGGGATTGGGAAAGCCATAAGGACCACACTCCACTTTGTCTAGTTTATGGATGGATGAGTAGAAAAATAGGGGAATGAAACAAACAGACAAAGGTACCCAGTGTTCTTTTTTACTTCAATTGCTCTTTTTCACTCTAATTATTATTCTTGTTATTTTTGTGTGTGTGCTAATGAAGGTGTCAGGGATTGATTTGGGTGATGAATATACCACTATGTAATGGTACTGTAAACAATCGAAAGTACGATTTGTTTTGTATGACTGCGTGGTATGTGAATATATGTCAATAAAATGAAGATAAAAAAAAAACAAAACAACCCTATTAAAAAAAAAAAAAAAAACAACTTACGGGATGTGGTGAAGATAGCGATGAGAGGGAAATTTATAGCCCTAAATTCCTACATTAAAAAAAGAAGAAAGAGCTAAAACCAATAACCTAACTGAACAACTGGAGAAAGAATAGCAAACTAATCCCAATGCAAGCAGAAAGAAAGGAATAACAAAGATTAGAACAGAAATTAATGAAATGAAGAATTAAAAAAAAGAGAGAGAATCAATAAAACCAAAAGTTGGTTCTTTGAGAAGATCAATACAATCAACAAACCCTCAGCTAGACTGACAAAGACACAAAGAGAGAAGCTGCAAATAAATAAAATCAGACACAAGTTGGAGTGCATTACCATGGACCCCAAAGAAATAAAAAGATCATAAGAGGATACAATGAACAACTGTATGCCAACAAACTAGACAACTTACATGAAATGACAATACCCTGGAAATACACAAACAACCTACACTGATTGAAGAAAATAGTAAGACCTCAACAAACCAATTACAAGTAAAGAGATTGAATCAGTCAACAAAAAACTACCAACAAAGAAAAGCCCAAGACTGGATGGCTTCACAGGTGAATTTTACCAAGCATTCCAAGAATAGTATTAATTCTATTCCTGCTCAACCTCTTCCAAAAAATTGAAGAAGAGGTAACACTACCTCATTCTACGAAGCCAATATCATCTTAATATCAAAGCCAGATAAAGATACTAGAAGAAAAGAAAATTACAGACCAATCTCTCTAATTATAGACCAATGAATATAGATACAAAAATCCTCAAAAAAAATTTACTTGCAAATCGAATCCAACAGCAAATTAAAGGAATTATACGCCAGGACAAAGTGGGTTTTATTCCAGGTATGCAAGGGTGGATCAACACAAGAAAATCAATTAATGTATTACACTGTGCCAGTTTGCATGTATTAGATCCCCCCAAATGCCATTATCTTTGCTGCAATTTTTGTGGGGGCAGACGTACTAGTGTTGATTAGATTGGAATTCTTTGGGTGTTTCCATGGAGATGTGACTCAATCAACTGGGTGAAAAGTTTGACTGGATGATTCCCACGGAGGTGTCACCCTGCCCATTCAGGGTGGGTGTTAATTGGATCACTGGAGCCATATAAAGGAGTTCACAGACAGAAGGACCAGAGAGCAACTGAGAGTGACATTCTGGAAAGCAGCTGCAGCTGAGAGACACATTTTGAAAACAGCAGCATTAACGAACTGGAACACACTGCATTAACAAATCAATAAGGGAAAAACCACATGATCATCTCAACTGAGGCAGAAAAGGCACTTGACAAAATTCAGCATTGTTTCATGATAAAAACAGTTCAAAGGTAGGAACCAAAGGAAACTTTCTCAACATGATAAAGGGCATATATGAAAAACCCACACCTAGCATCTTACTCAATGGTGAGAGACTGAAAGCTTCCAAGACAAGGATACCCACAGTCACCACTGATAAGAAACATTGTGCTTGAAGTTCTAGCTAGAGCAATTAGGCAAGAAAAAGAAATAAAAGTCATCCCAGTTGGAAAGGAAGAAGTAAAACTGTCAATATTTGCAGATGACATGATCCTGTATTTAGGAAACCTTGGAAAAAAAAAATGACAACAAAGCTACTTGAGCTAATAAACAAGTTCAGGAAAGTGGCAGGATACAAGATCAACATGCAAAAAATCAATGGTATTTCTATATAGTAGTAATGAGCTATCTAAGGAGGTAATCAATAGAAACATTGCATTTATAATAGCAATTAAAAGAATCAAATAGCTTGGAATAAACTTATCCTAGGATGTAAAGGATGTATACACAGAAAACCACAAAACATTGCTAAAAGAAATAAAAGAAGACCCATATTAATAGAATAAAATTCTGTGTTCATGCATTGGAAGGCCAAATGTCATTCAGAAGTGAATGCTAAGCAAGTTGATCTACAGATTCAATGCAATACCATCAAAATTCCAACAGAATTTTGCAGAAATAGAAAAGCTAATTCTCAATTTTATTTGGAAGGGTAAAGGGCTTCAAATAGCCAAAAACATCTTGAAAAAGAAGAATGAAGTAGGAGGTATCACACTTTCTGACTTTAAAGCATATTATAAGACAACTATAAACAACTGATTGTATACTTTGAAGAACTGTATATGTGACTATATCTCAATAAAATTGCATTAAAAAAGAATATTATAAAGCCACATTATCAAAACAGCATGGCACTGACATAAAGATAGACATATTGATCAATGGTATCAAATTGAGAGTTCAGAAATAGACCCTCAGATCTATGGTCAATTGATTTTTGACAAGCCTCCCAAATCTACTCAACCAAGGCAGAACAGTCTCTTCAATAAATGGTGTTGGGAGACCTGGATCTTCATAACCAAAAGAATGAAAAAGGACCCTTATCTCACATGCTATACAAAAATTAACTCAAAATGGATCAAAGACATAAATATAAGAACCAGTACCATAAAACTCCTAGAAGAAAATGTAGGGTAGCATCTTCAAGATCTAGTGATAGGTGGTAGTTTTCTTAGACTTTACAACCAAAGCACAAGCAATGAAGGAAAAATAGATAAGTGGGAACTCCTCAAAATGAAATACCTCAGTACTTAAAAGGACTTTGTCAAAAGGGTAAAAAGGCAACCAACTCAATGGGAGAATATATTTGGAAACCACATGTCTGATAACAGTTTGATATCCAGAATATATAAAGAAATCCTACAAAACAACAATTAGAAGACAAACAACCCAATTAAAAAATGAGCAAATGACATGAATAGACATTTTTCCCAAGAGTAAATACAGATGGCTAAAAAGCACATGAAAAGATGCTTAGCTTCACTAGCTATTAGGGAAATGCAAATCAAATCCTCAATGACATATCATCCCACACCTACTAGAATGGCTGCTATTAAATAGAAAACTGCAAGTGCTGGAGAGGATGTGGAGAAATTGGAACACTTATTCACTGCTGGTGGGAATGTAAAATGGTACAGTCACTGTAGAGAATGATTTGGCAGTTCCTCGGGAAGCTAAGTGTTCTAGTTTGCTAATGCTGCCGGAATGCAAAACACCAGAAATGGATTGGCTTTTATAAAGGGGGTTTATTTGGTTACAAAGTTACAGTTTTAAGGCCATATAGTATCCAAGGTAAGTCATCAACAATTGGGTACCTTCTCTGGAGGATGGCCAATGGTGTCCGGAAAACCTTTTAGCTGGGAAGGCATGTGACTGGCAACTGCTCCAAAGTTCTGGGTTCAAAATGGCTTTCTCTGAGGATGTTCCTCTCTAGACTGCAGTTCCTCAAAAATGTCACTCTTAGTTGCTCTTGGGGTGTTTGTCCTCTCTTAGCTTCTCCGGAGCAAGAGTCTGCTTTCAACGGCTGTCTTCAAACAGTCTCTCATCTGCAGCTCCTCTCTCAGCTTCTGTGCCTTCTTCTTCTTCAAAGTGTCCCTCTCGGCTGTAGCAAGTTCGCTCCTTCTGTCTGAGCTCCAGTAAACTAATCAAGACCCATGCTAAATGGGTGGGGCCACACCTCCATGGAAATTATCTAATGAAAGATCTCGCCCACAGTTGAGTGATCACATCTCACGGAAACATCCAATCAAATGTCTCCAACCCAATCAACCCCAGTATGTTTCCTGCCCACACAAGACTGCATCAAAGATAACGGCGTTTTGGGGGACATAATACATCCTAACCAGCACACTAACTATAGAGTTGCCTTATGACTGGGCAATTCTGTTACTTGGGAGATACCCAGAAGATCTGAAAGCAGGGATGCAAACAGCCATTTGCACACCAATGTTCTTAGTGGCATTATTCAGAATTGCCAGAAGGTGGAAACAATTCAAATGCTAATCAACAGATGAGTGGATAGACAAACTATAGTGTAAACATACAATGGAATATTATTCAGCAATAAGAAGGAAGTCCTGAAGCACATGACAACATGGATGAACCCTGAAGACATGTTAAGTGAAATAAGTCAGATACAAAAGGACAAATATTGTGTGATCTGATGTGAACTAATTATAATATGTAAACTCATAGACATAAAATACAGAATATGGGTTACCAGGATATAGAATGATGCTACAGAATAGAAGCAGTTGCTTAATAGGTGCAGAATGTTTAACTAGGTTGAACCTAAACATTTGGAAATGGATAGAGGTGATGGTAGCATGTTATTTTGAGAATAAGTAAGAGTACTGAATGGTGTGTGAACGTGGTGGAAAAGGGAAGTTTCGAGTCATGTATGTCACCAGAAGGAAAGTTGGAGATTAAAACATGGGAATGTATAACACAGTGAATATTGTGGTGGACAATGTCTGATTAACTGTACAAATACAAAAAAAGTTTTTTCATGAATTGAACAAATGTACAACACTATTACAAGGAGTTCATAATAGGGGGGTATATGGGAATACTGTACCTATTGCAAACTATGGACTATAGTTAACAGTAATATTTTAATATTCTTTCAATAGTAACTAATGTACCACATCAATACTCAAGGTCAATAATAGGGGGGCGGGATAAGGGGAATGGGAGGGTTTGTTTTCTTTTATTTCTTTTCTGGAATAATGAAAATGATCTAAAGTTGATTATGGGGATGTATGCACAACTATGTGATGATACTATGAGCCAGTGTTTGTATACTTCAGATGGTTTATATGATGTGTGAATGTATCTCAATAAAATTGCATTAAAAAAATAAAAAAGATAACATGACTAAATATGAGGCACTGTTTACATGCCTCACATACATTTCTCATTTCATCCTTACAGCAATGCATTATCTATTTTATATACAATGAAACTGGGGCACAGAAGGGTGAAAAGAACTTGTTCAAAATCAAATAGCACATTCTAACTCAGGCAATTTGGCTTAGGTGGTTAGCAGCTATACACTAGAATGAGATAGCTAGATTTTAATATTATTTACTAGGCAAGACGGCCCAAGATAGTTTGGGGGAAAGAGTTGGAAAACATATAATCCCATTTTTGTTGAGAAAAACAACAGGAGGCGGGGCAAGATGGCGGACTGGTGAGCTGTATGTTTTAGTTACTCCTCCAGGAAAGTAGGTAGAAAGCCAGGAACTGCGTGGACTGGACACCACAGAGCACTCTGACTTTGGGCATACTTCATACAACACTCATGAAAACGTGGAACTGCTGAGATCAACGAAATCTGTAAGTTTTGTGGGCCAGGGGACCCGCACCCCTCCCTGCCAGGCTCAGTCCCGTGGAGGAGGGGCTGTCAGCTCCGGGAAGGAGAAGGGAGAACTGCAGTGGCAGCCCTTATCAGAAACTCATTCTACTGATCCAGACCCCAACCATAGATAGACTGAGACCAGACACCAGAGAATCTGAGAGCAGGCCAGCCCAGCAGAGAGAGACAGACATAGAAAAAAAGAGCACGAAAACTCCAAAATAAAAGCGGAGGATTTTGGAGTTCTGGTGAACATAGGAATGGGAATGGCAGAGCTCAGGGCCCTGAGGCTCATATGCAATCCCGAAGGAAAAGCTGATCTCTCTGCCTTGTGGACATTTCCTTAATGGGCCCTAATTGCTTGTCTCTTAGCATTTCAATAACCCATTAGATCTCTGAGGAGGGGCCCTTTTTTTTTTTTTAACCTTTTTCTTTTTTCTAAAACAATTACTCTAAGAAGCCCAATACAGAAAGCTTCAAAGACTTGCAATTTGGGCAGTCAAGACAAGAGCAGAACTAAGAGAGTTCTGAGACAAAAGGCAATAATCCAGGGCTGAGAAATTTCACTAAACACCACAACTTCCCAAGAAAAGGGGGGGTGTCCGCTCACATCCATCATCCTGGTGGACAGGAAACACTCCTGCCCATTGCCAGCCCCATAGCCCAGAGCTGCCCCACACAACCCAGTGTGACAGAAGTGCTTCAATAACAGGCACACACCACAAAACTGGGCGTGGACATTAGCCTTCCTGCAACCTCAGCTGATTGTCCCAGAGTTGGGAAGGTGGAGCAGTGTGAATTAACAAAGCCCCATTCAGCCATCATTGCAGCAGACTGGGAGCCTCCCTACACAGCCCAGCAGCCCAGAACTGCCCTGGAGGGGATGGCACTCACCTGTGACATAGCACAGTCTTCCCTCAACAGAGGACCCGGGGTGCAACGGCCCTGGAAGAGGGGGCCCACTTGCAAGTCTCAGGAGCCATACGCCAATACCAAGGACTTGTGGGTCCGTGGCAGAGACAAACTGAACTGAAGGATTAGACCATTGCAGCAGCTTTAAAAACTCTAGGATCACCAGGGAGATTTGATTTTTAGAGCCACCCCCACTTCCCTGACTGCCCAGAAACACGCCCCATATACAGGGCGGGCACACCACTACACACGCAAGCTTGGTACAAACCAATTGGACCCCACAGACTCACTCCCCACTCACCACAAAGGCTAAGCAGGGGAGAACTGGCTTGTGGAGAACAGGTGGCTCGTGGACGCCACCCTGCTTGGTTAGTTAGAGAAAGTGTACTCCACGAAGCTGTAGATCTGATAAATTAGAGATAAGGACTTCAATTGGTCTACAAATCCTAAAAGAAACCTTATCAAGTTCAGCAAAATGCCACGAGGCCAAAAACAACAGAAAATTATAAAGCATATGAAAAAACCAGACATATGGATAACCCAAGCCCCAAGCAACCCATATCAAAAGATCAGAAGATGAGACAGGCCCCTAGAGCAGCTACTCAAAGAACTAAAGATGAACAATGAGACCATAGTACGGGATACAAAGGATATCAAGAAGACCCTAGAAGAGCATAAAGAAGACATTGCAAGACTAAATAAAAAAATAGATGATCTTATGGAAATTAAAGAAACTGTTGACCAAATTAAAAAGATTCTGGACACTCATAGTACATGACTAGAGGAAGTTGAACAACGAATCAGTGACCTGGAAGATGACAGAATGGAAAATTAAAGCATAAAAGAAAGAATGGGGAAAAAAATTGAAAAAATCGAAACGGACCTCAGGGATATGATAGATAATATAAAACGTCCAAAGATAAGACTCATTGGTGTTCCAGAAGGGAAAGAAAAGGGTAAAGGTCTAGGAAAAGTATTCAAAGAAATTGTTGGGGAAAACTTCCCAAATCTTCTAAACAACATAAACACACAAAGCATAAATGCTCAGTGAACTCCAAATAGAATAAATCCAAATAAACCCACTCCAAGACATATTCTGATCACACTGTCAAACACAGAAGAGAAGGAGCAAGTTCTGAAAGCAGCAAGAGAAAAGCAATTCATCCACATACAAAGGAAACAGCATAAGACTAAGTAGTGACTACTCAGCAGCCACCATGGAGGCGAGAAGGCAGTGGCACGATATATTTAAAATTCTGAGTGAGAAAAATTTCCAGCCAAGAATATTTTATCCAGCAAAGCTCTCCTTCAAATTTGAGGGAGAGCTTAAATTTTTCACAGACAAACAAATGCTGAGAGAATTTGCTAACAAGAGACCTGCCCTACTGGAGATACTAAAGGGAGCCCTACAGACAGAGAAACAAAGACAGGACAGAGAGACTTGGAGAGAGGTTCAGTACTAAAGAGGTTCGGCATGGGTACAATAAAGGATATTAATAGAGAGAGGGGAAAAATATGGCAAACATAAACCAAAGGATAAGATGGCCGATTCAAGAAATGCCTTCACGGTTATAAACGTTGAATGTAATGGATTAAACTCCCCAATTAAAGATATAGATTCGCAGAATGGGATCAAAAAAAATGAACCATCAAATATGTTGCATACAAGAGACTCATCTTAGACACAGGGACACAAAGAAACTGAAAGTGAAAGGATGGAAAAAAATATTTCATGCAAGCTACAGCCAAAAGAAAGCAGCTGTAGCAATATTAATCTCAGATAAAATAAACTTTAAATGCAGGGATGTTTTGAGAGGCAAAGAAGGCCACTACATAGTAGTAAAAGGGGCAATTCAACAAGAAGAAATAACAATCATAAATGTCTATGCACCCAATCAAGGTGCCACAAAATATATGAGAGAAACACTGGCAAAACTAAAGGAAGCAATTGATGTTTCCACAATAATTGCGGGAGACTTCAACACATCACTCTCTCTTATAGATAGATCAACCAGACAGAAGACCAATAAGGAAATTGAAAACCTAAACAATCTGATAAATGAATTAGATTTAACAGACATATACAGGACATTACATCCCAAATCACCAGGATACACATACTTTTGTAGTGCTCACAGAACATTCTCCAGAATAGATCATATGCTGGGACATAAAACAAGCCTCAATACATTTAAAAAGATTGAAATTATTCAAAGCACATTCTCTGACCACAATGGAATACAATTAGAAGTCAATAACCATCAGAGACTTAGAAAATTCACAAATACCTGGAGGTTAAACAACACACTCCTAAACAATCAGTGGGTTAAAGAAGAAATAGCAAGAGAAATTGCTAAATATATAGAGACGAATGAAAATGAGAACACAACATACCAAAACCTATGGGATGCAGCAAAAGCAGTGCTGAGGGGGAAATTTATAGCACTAAACGCATATATTAAAAAGGAAGAAAGAGCCAAAATCAAAGAACTAACGGATCACTGAAGAAGCTAGAAAATGAACAGCAAACCAATCCTAAACCAAGCAGAAGAAAAGAAATAACAAGGATTAAAGGAGAAATAAATGACATAGAGAACAAAAAAACAATAGAGAGGATAATATCACCAAAAGTTGGTTCTTTGAGAAGATCAACCAAGATTGAAAAGCCCCTAGCTAGACTGACAAAATCAAAAAGAGAGAAGACCCATATAAACAAAATAATGAATGAAAAAGGTGACATAACTGCAGATCCTGAAGAAATTATAAAAATTATAAGAGGATACTATGAACAACTGTATGGAAAGAAACTGGATAATGTAGAGGAAATGGACAATTTCCTGGAAACATATGAACAACCTAGACTGACCAGAGAAGAAATAGAAGACTTCAATCAACCCATCACAAGCAAAGAGATCCAATCAGTCATCAAAAATATTCCCACAAATAAATGCCCAGGGCCAGATGGCTTCACAGGGGAATTCTACCAACTTTCCAGAAAGAACTGACACCCAATCTTACTCAAACTCTTTCAAAAACATTGAAGAAAATGGAACACTACCTAACTCATTTTATGAAGCTAACATCAGTCTAATACCAAAAACCAGGCAAAGATGCTACAAAAAAGGAAAACTACCGGCCAATCTCCCTAATGAATATAGATGCAAAAATCCTCAACAAATACTTGCAAAATTGAAATGCAAAGACACATTAAAAAAATCATACACCATGACCAAGTGGGGTTCATTCCAGGCATGCAAGAATGGTTCAACATAAGAAAATCAATCAATGTATTACAACACATTAACAAGTCAAAAGGGAAAAACCAAATGATCATCTCAATAGATACTGAAAAAACATTTGACAAAATCCAACATCCGTTTTTGATAAAAACACTTCAAAAGGTAGGAATTGACGATAACTTCCTCAATATGATAAAGAGCATATATGAAAAACCCACAGCCAGCATAGTACTCAATGGTGAGAGACTGAAAGCCTTCCCTCTAAGATCAGGAACAAGACAAGGATGCCTGCTGTCACCACTGTTATTCAACATTGTGCTGGAAGTTCTAGCCAGGGCAATCCGGCAAGACAAAGAAATAAAAGGCATCCAAATTGGAAAAGAAGAAGTAAAACTGTCATTGTTTGCAGATGATATGATCTTATATCTAGAAAACCCTGAGAAATTGATGATACAGCTACTAGAGCTAATAAACAAATTTAGCAAAGTAGCGGGATACAAGATTAATGCACATAAGTCAGTAATGTTTCTATATGCTAGAAATGAACAAACTGAAGAGACACTCAAGAAAAAGATACCATTTTTAATAGCAACTAAAAAAATCAAGTACCTAGGAATAAACTTAACCAAAGATGTAAAAGACCTATACAAAGAAAACTACATAACTCTACTAAAGAAATAGAAGGGGACCTTAAAAGATGGAAAAATATTCCATGTTCATGGATAGGAAGGCTCAATGTCCTTAAGATGTCAATTCTACCCAAACTCATCTACAGATTCAATGCAATCCCAATCAAAATTCCAACAACCTACTTTGCAGACTTGGAAAAGCTAGTTATCAAATTTATTTGGAAAGGGAAGATGCCCTCGAATTGCTAAAGACACTCTAAAAAAAGAAACACAAAGTGGGAGGACTTACACTCCCTGACTTTGAAGCTTATTATAAAGCCACAGTTGCCAAAACAGCATGGTACTGGCACAAAGATAGACATATAGATCAATGGAATCGAATTGAGAATTCAGAGATAGACCCTCAGATCTATGGCCGACTGATCTTTGATAAGGCCCCCAAAGTCACTGAACTGAGTCATAATGGTCTTTTCAACAAATGGGGGCTGGGAGAGTTGGATATCCATATCCAAAAGAATGAAAGAGGACCCCTACCTCACCCCCTACACAAAAATTAACTCAAAATGGACCAAAGATCTCAATATAAAAGAAAGTACCATAAAACTCCTAGAAGATAATGTAGGAAAACATCTTCAAGACCTTGTATTAGGCGGCCACTTCCTAGACTTTACACCCAAAGCACAAGCAACAAAAGAGAAAATAGATAAATGGGAACTCCTCAAGCTTAGAAGTTTCTGCACCTCAAAGGAATTTCTTAAAAAGGTAAAGAGGCAGCCAACTCAATGGGAAAAAATTTTTGGAAACCATGTATCTGACAGAAGACTGATATCTTGCATATATAAAGAAATCCTACAACTCAATGACAATAGTACAGACAGCCCAATTATAAAATGGGCAAAAGATATGAAAAGACAGTTCTCTGAAGAGGAAATACAAATGGCCAAGAAACACATGAAAAAATGTTCAGCTTCACTAGCTATTAGAGAGATGGCAAATTAGAGACACAATGAGATACCCTCTAACACCGATTAGAATGGCTGCCATTAAACAAACAGGACACTACAAATGCTGGAGGGGATGTGGAGAAATTGGAACTCTTATTCATTGTTGGTGGGACTGTATAATGGTTCAGCCACTCTGGAAGTCAGTCTGGGAGTTCCTTAGAAAACTAGATATAGAGTTACCGTTCGATCCAGCGATTGCACTTCTCGGTATATACCCGGAAGATCGGAAAGCAGTGACACGAACAGCTATCTGCACGCCAATGTTCATAGCAGCATTATTCACAATTGCCAAGAGATGGAAACAACCCAAATGTCCTTCAACAGATGAGTGGATAAATAAAATGTGGTATATACACACGATGGAATACTACATGGCAGTAAGAAGGAACGATGTCGTGAAACATATGACAACATGGATGAACCTTGAAGACATAATGCTGAGTGAAATAAGCCAGGCACAAAAAGAGAAATATTATATGCTACCACTAATGTGAACTTTGAAAAATGTAAAATAAATGGTTTATAATGTAGAATGTAGGGGAACTAGCAATAGAGAGCAATTAAGGAAGGGGGAACAATAATCCAAGAAGAACAGATAAGCTATTGAACATTCTGGGGATGCCCAGGAATGACTATGGTCTGTTAATTTCTGATGGATATAGTAGGAACAAGTTCACAGAAAAGTTGCTATATTAGGTAACTTTCTTGGTGTAAAGTAGGAACAGGTTGGAAGTTAAGCAGTTATCTTAGGTTAGTTGTCTTTTTCTTACTCCCTTGCTATGGTCTCTTTGAAATGTTCTTTCATTGTATGTTTTTTTTTTTTTTTTTTTTTTACATTTTTTTTCATACAGCTGATTTAAAAAAGAAAGTTAAAAAAAAAAAAAGAAAGAAAGAAAAACAAGGAAAAAAATATGTAGTGCCCCATTGAGGAGCCTGTGGAGAATGCAGGGGTATTGGCCTACCCCACCTCGATGGTTGCTAACATGACCACAGACATAGGGGACTGGTGGTTTGATAGGTTGAGCCCTCTACCATAGGTTTTATCCTTGGGAAGATGGTTGCTGCAAAGGAGAGGCTAGGCCTCCCTATAATTGTGCCTAAGAGCCCCCTCCCGAATGCCTCTTTGTTGCTCAGATGTGGCCCTGTCTCTCTAGCTAAGCCAACTTGAAAGGTGAAATCACTGCCCTCCCCCCATACGTGGGATCAGACACCCAGGGGAGTGAATCTCCCTGGCAACGTGGAATATGACTCCCGGGGAGGAATGTAGACCTGGCATCGTGGGACGGAGAACATCTTCTTGACCAAAAGGGGGATGGGAAAGGAAATGAAATAAGCTTCAGTGGCAGAGAGATTCCAAAAGGAGCCAAGAGGTCACTCTGGTGGGCACTCTTACGCACACTTTAGACAACCCTTTTTAGGTTCTAAAGAATTGGGGTAGCTGGTGGTGGATACCTGAAACTATCAAACTACAACCCAGAACCCATGAATCTCGAAGACAATTGTATAAAAATGTAGCTTATGAGGGGTGACATGGGGATTGGGAAAGCCATAAGGACCACACTCCACTTGTCTAGTTTATGGATGGATGAGTAGAAAAATAGGGGAAGGAAACAAACAGACAAAGGTACCCAGTGTTCTTTTTTACTTCAATTGCTCTTTTTCACTTTAATTATTATTCTTGTTATTTTTGGGTGTGTGCTAATGAAGGTATCAGGGATTGATTTAGGTGATGAATGCACAGCTATGTAATGGTACTGTGAACAATCGAATGTATGATTTGTTTTGTATGACTGCGTGGTATGTGAATATATCTCAATAAAATGAAGATAAAAAAAAAACAACAGTATTGAAATGTATGAAGCAGAAGGCAGAAATATGAAGAAAAAAAGGTCTTTTCTTCAGCTAATGGCCAAGGATTCAGGAATTTTAGGACATGAAAGAATGGTTTGTGCTTAATCTTCATACAAATGTGGTACAAAGAATAGCCCTTCAAAGATGTCCATTTCCTAATTCCTGGAACAAGTTCTTGTTACCTTATGCAGCAAAACTTTGCAGATGAGTAAACCAAGGATTTTGAGATTAAAGATTATCCTGATTTTATGGGTTCGCCGCAAGTAATCACAGGATCCTTCTAAGACGGACGCAGGAGTGTCAGGGAAGGAACTGTGACAAAGGAAGCCGAGGTCAAAATGAGAGATTGGAAGATGCTAAGCTGTGGCTTCAAACAGGGAAGCAGTCAGGAGCCAAGGATGTAGACGGCCTCTAAAAACAGAACAAGTGAAGGAACAAGCCCTACCAACACCTTGACTGGTCCAGTGAGACAGATTTTTTCTGACCTTCAGAATTGTTAAGATAATAAATGGACAACATAGTTTCCAGAAATGCCCTTACTAAACTAAAACTTAATTGTAGAGCCATCAACTTCTGTTATCAACAAAAGGTTCTTTATCATCTGCAAATCCATTATTGAGAGCAATGCCAGGACTATAAGATGTAGTTAACAACTTAGCATAGATATATCTCCCATTTTTCTCTGTGGATTCTCTTACCACAGCAGGATCAGGGCCTATCAGAATACTTATACTTCATGCTTTCTCGAGGGCAGTTGCAAAGAACTAGATTCTAAGTATCAAAATTTCACTTTAATGAAGGCAAAACTTGTTAGCATCACATGAAACCAATTTTCATCTTTTCACAAGATAACACTTCTGTGGAACTACATATTTTAGTTAATTGTAAAATTCAAAGGATTAGGAGATATACTCCAAAACTTCAGTGGTATCATCTGATTTATAAAATGAAAATAATTCAATGTGTGTTTTGTATGTGAGGGGGTCTTATTTAAAACTCCCCCTGTAAAAGCAATTAGATGTATTTTTTTAAAAAGTCAAACCACATAAACGAATATAAAACTATTTATTGACCACCGTTCACACAGTATTTACATAACATAAACAATATACAGTTGGATAACATTCTGATTACTATGAAGTTATTGTTTTCCTGGCTTCTGCTGAACACAAATACTGAAAAGATTGAGCCTATATGTAAGGCATATGTTTGGGGTAAACAAAAAACATGCAGGTCAACAGTTTAGATTACAAAAGTCTTGTTTACCTATTTATGTCAACATGTCCTAAAAACTGCAACATCTTAACCATCTGGTTAGTTTCCATGAATCATGATCTTTTTAGTCAATACAACACAGGGATTTCAATTCAAAGTTCTATAAAGGGATGGCTTTATAGAAGGGATCTTTAAAACGACCATTTAACTAAGCCTGGCTTGGCTAATGAAAACATATTCGTTGTTTTCTCATCTGGGTGGGGAGATTGCTGGTTGTGGTAGATTTTCCTTTCAGTTTTGCAAGTATTTTCCATTTATATGACTACAGATTAGACATGGATTTTGCTCTGCTTTAAATTATGTAATTTAAATTATTTTCTATTTTATTTAAATTGTCCAATTAATTACTGAATCATCTATTTGGTTTGAAAGTTTATGACTTTACGAAAATTTTCAGTTTAACTTGAAGTGATTTCTTGCTCCGAATGATGGCATCCCAGAAGCACCAAGGATTTTACCCATGGTTGTGAAGTGCCATTTTTGTTTTGAATGGTTTGATGAATGTAAAATAATAAAAAAATAAAAATTATGTATGTATTTATATATACACTCACACAAAAAATAAACAAAAAACCTAAAATGGTCAGAATGGTCTCCTTAGGCATATATGGGCTTAAATGCAAGTTCTGATTCAGTAATGACTATGGAAAATTTTCCCCCACATTTAGAAAAGCTGTTCTTTAATGCAAAGGAAATATACCATGGTATCAAATGGTCTTTTCTGACAGATGAAGCAACTACAGAAATCTTTTATTTGTTCAAAGTAACCAGTGATACTGATACAAAAACAAAACAAAAACCAATACCCCCCAAAAAACCGAACAACTCCAATACTACTACTTCAAAACAAACATATCAAACTTGATTTCCATTAGAACATATTCTTCATACTAATAAATCAAAAAACCAAGATCCAGATTATATATATATAAATATATAAAAAAGCAATGCAAACAATTATTGTGCTTCATCTTCTGGGCACGAATGCCAAGTTAGTCGCTCTTCATAAAAAGCGATTACGATCTGAGGACACTTCATGTTTTGCCTCTTTTGCCAGCACCAAGTCTGGCCTCATCTGAATCTTTCCTGTTAAGAGGAAAAAAAATTTACAGTTAAAATTCTAAACTGTTTACATCAACTGAGAACTGTATATTTAAGAAAGAATAATTCAATCCAATAAAAGGCATTTAGTTGCTTCAAGAGTTATGTGGTATTTTTGGCTGTGTTCCAATAATTTTGATTTTAAAAAAACAGGCCATAGTTTGCTGACCTCTGCTTAAAAACATCATTAAACGAAAGTAACTAGAATCATCCTTTCTGCAGATAATTATAATTTATTAATGGAGGAGATTATAAACATTTCCAATGAAAAACTTAAAATTAAAAAAAAAAAAAAAAAAAAAAAAAAAGCCTGCTTATTTCTACTTTAAATTACAATGGTTATCACTTACACACTTACCATTTCATGAGAAACATTAATTCTCCACTGCTGTCCGTGGCACCAATTATGCGTTCAGGATCAAGACCTCTAGCAAAGCCTCTTGGTTTGTCAGCCTGTTTAAAAGAGGTTGACTATTTATACACATGCTTCCACAAATTTTTTCTATACAGCAAAAAGAACATTAACTCCTGTTTTTGTTATAGTTTTTAAATAAAAACCTTCAAATACTGAAACAGAATGAACAGAGCAAGAGCCTGTATTTAGTACTAAATCATGTAATTTCTATTAATTTTACAAACAGTAAAAACAAATCTGGATGTCTGCTATTCAATGCGGAATGCTTAAAATTTCTAAAAATATTCTGACTCAAAAGACAAGAAACAGACAAATTACTTTATTCATACAAAGGTAGCAGGGAGAGAACAGTGTGGGCACATAGAGAAGGGTATTTAATCTGCTCATTTCTGGGAACTCTGATCAATAAATAATTATTTATGAACTCCTGAAACAGTTATTTCACATCGCTTCTAGAAATCAGTCTAAATTACCCACTTTTTAAAAAAAAGCATACACAAAATACAAACAATGAAATAGTAAGGACTTTTAAACTTAGACTAATTAATATTATAGTTAATTTAAATTACAGGAAACCTTACAAAGTACTTAGTTTAGTATAAACCAGTGACTCTCTGTGTGGTCTGAGGACCCACAGGGATCCCTGATACTTTTCCAGTGGTTCTGCAAGGTCCCCTCTTTTCCATGCATGCATCATGTGACTTTCGATTGTCTTCACAAACCTCAACCAAAACAACAGACCACAGCAAATAAAATGCAGAAGTAGACAGATAATGACCAACACAACCAAAACTTTTACATGACCCCAAACAGAAACTCTGTACTTATTAAGCATTAACACCCCATTCCCTGCCACCCTGTAATCTACTTTCTGTCTCCTTGAATTTGCATAAGTTTTTTATTGTTACTCAACTAAATTAATACACAAATATCCTGGAAACTTTTCAGTTTTAACTTTTAATACAGTAAACATGGATATAGCTGTAACTCATATAAACAAAAGTTCTTTGGGATCCTCAATAATTTTCTAGAGCATAAAGGAGTCCTGGGACCAAAATGTTTAAGAACTGTTGATACCAACAAATCCCTTCTCCCTCCCACAGAGTGTTCCATCAATGACCTGGGCTCTGTAGTCAGACTGCCTGGATTAGAATGATGGCTCTTACCCTTACTAAGTGTGTGACTTTGATCAAGTTACTTATCTTCTTGGTGGTTCAGGCTCATTATCTATGAAATAGAATAATTACAGTATCTCTCTCATAGGTTTATGAAATGCAAGTTGAAGTACTAAGAACAATGCTTGGCAAAGTCACACTTCTGCTGAGCGCATGGTTTATTTTCATTTTATGGACACTGATTCTAACATTTTTTTCTTTTCACTTGGGCTGCCAAAGTATTCAGAACCAAATTTGTGGCCAACTTCTAGTTTTGCCATCTGTAAAAATGGGGTTAATACCTATCAACTTAATAAAGGTGTCATGAAGATTTAATGGACTATCTGTAAGGCATCTGGCATCTAGTTCAAATGATCAAATTTTAAGTCCAAAGTACTTACCAATAAAACAAAACATATCTGAAAAATGTTTAGTCCCCAAGCCTACAACATGATTCAGCACCAAGGCCTTTTCCTAAATTGTCATGCTCAGCAATACGCAGGGCAAGTATAATCTCTGTTCTAGAGTTGAGGGAAGAAGTAAGGAGTTATCTGATGTGACTACAGTCACAGAGATATTAATGAAGCAATGACAGGATCAAAATACAAAAGCTGTGAACCCAGTGTTTCAATCCATACCAATAAAACTGAATTATTATTATCAGAAGCTATTTTCCTCAAATCAAATTATTGTTTGGGAATACTTTGTCAAAATAAAGATCACATGCCAAAGTACTTTCTATGGTCAACGCCACTAATGGTCTACAATCAAGATGTGCTATGTGGACTGTTCTCTTTGTAATATAAGGGATCTCAGTGATCCAATCTTACTGCTGCTTGTATTTAAAATGCTAGTCTTGGGTGGCAGGAAATTGGTCTGAAATGGGATCAAATCCATGAATCTACCTGAAACAGCACTAGCATATTTATACAACGTAGGCTGAACTATGCCTATTCTTCTTGTCCTAAACATTAAGCATTTAAAAAAGACTAAAAATGGTGTTTAAAAAGTATTTGAGTTTTAAAAAATACCTTAAAGTTACTTAAAAATCAACCCACCAACCTTTTACAAAAAGTCAGTTTGGTTTATACTTACAGCATCTCTTTTCTTCTTTGATTTGCTGTCATCAGACTCACTGTCAGATAAAGATTTTCTTTTGGTACCATCTTTCTCTTTACCAGCTTTTTGAGAATTAAGGAATGCTTCAATTAACTCTGGGCAATCTAAATTTTCTTCAGGCTCCCAAGTATTGTCAGCACTATTCAGTAAAAAAAAATGTTGATTAAATTAAACATGGTCATCACATGATCTGGATCTATTTTATATGTATCCAAAACAAATGTCTTGCAGATACTAACCATTTCCTTCTTATCCCATATATTCTTGAGAGAATCTGCCTGTATTTCCTTTTCAGAGCATCTGCTTTCATAACCCTTACAATCAAACGGGAAATCTATATTGCCTCCAAGTTAAATGAACCAAAGGTGGATACCTGACTCTGACAGAGTAATTGGGACTCTTCAACTTCTACAGATGTCCCACCTCAGAATTTCTCTGAAGTGCTTGTTGAAAACACAGATTCCCAATTACTTCCCCAAATTAGTAAATCAGATTATATCCAGGGCTGACATTAAGCAGGGGTTGGCAAATCATGAGCTGGGAGTCAAACTCAGCCTATTGTCTTATAATATAGACTTTGGGTTAGGAATTTTTTTTTCTTAATATTTTTAAATAGTTGGGAAAAAAAATCAAAATGAAAATTATCTGAAACTCAAATGTCAGTGTCCATAAACAATGTTAAATAGATTTACAGCCAAGCTCATTTGTTTAGTGTTTAAATTGTCTATGGCTGCTTTTATACTATATCCTCAGAGTTGAGTAGATCTAACAAAGACCTATTGTCCAAAAAACCCAAAATACTTAATATAATGCCCTGTTCAGAAAAAGTTTGCTGAGCCCTGATATAAAATATGCCTATTTCCATTTGTTTTTTCAGAAGGGCTGAAAAAAAAAAAGTGTGTATTACCAAATCTTAAAAGATTATCCTAAACAAGTGATAGACTTTCCTAATTTTGTGTGCTATTATCCAAAAATCCTTTATGGAAGCAGATGAAATGAAATCAATCCTTTTAAGGATGCTGGGAAAGGTTCTATTATCCTCTGGCACTTACAACTGGGTCTGGGAGTCAGATTACTTGCTGATATCCTGAAACTCCAAGATTGGTAAACCTAAATTAGTGGGCAGAGGACAAAAGATCTGTGGTTGGAGTCTCTATTCCTCATTATAGCCTTCTATACTATCTAATACATTTTACTGCACATGGTAGGTTCTAAAAAATACCTGCAGTCTTAAGTTTGGGGAGGAGAAAGAGAAGAGTTAGTTTCTAATGTTTTGATGGGTACGACAAAGAGACGGGTTTTAGTGTCTCATGGGATTTCAAAAAACTGTCTTATCATTTGGAAGTAATCACGTCTCTGGCAAAGTGGATAAATCTAATTTTAAAATAGTTCACAGACTTATTTTTACTTGGCTTTGTTATCTGTAGGAAATTTTTCTGGTGGTAAATTATGGACTTATTTATGTATAACTAAGTTCAACTAAAGTAACTGGAAGGATTTAACACAGATACCTAAATCTTCCACTCAATCCATACCTCCAAAATTGCAATATGGAGGTGGCTTTAAATATGAAGGGTGGGAGTAGTAGTAGATAACAGGTATTTGAAGCCCAATTATGTATCATACACCCCCATCTCCATTATGCTCAGAAAAAACTGCTCATCAGTCTCCACCTATCCATTTTTAATTATTAAACTGCTTTGTCACTGACCATGATAGATGAGCACAAGTGTAAAAGCAGAAATTTTCTGCATTTAAGCTACTCACAAGACAACTAACATTACAAAGAGTGGTTATGAGAGCAATTCTTAACAAGAAAGATAAGGAATGAGCTAAAAAAATTTCCAAGTTCAACTTTTTAGAGATGAGAATATAGTATAGGACCTGGATTGTGATGAGCACTTCTGTTGAAGAATGACCTGTCTACATTATACAGCTTCAATGGTTTTTACTTCCCTGTGTATAAAGGGAACAAGATAGATTAGGTATTTCAACTACTATTATATCTAATTATATTAAAATGCATTCCATTGGAAACTGAACTCATTTTATGAACACGACTCTCCAGAGTAACGAACTAGCCTCATACATAGTTGGTTTCAACTGTAGGCTAAACAGACCCAAGCAAGATACCCTGGAATTAAAGGCATCTTTAAATTGAAAGAAAGCAGAGGGAAAATTGATAAAGACCCCAGGCTAAAACCAAATTTTAAACAACATGTTAAGTCCAGCTAAACATACATATATATATTAAAAAAAAGCACTGCCGTTTCTTACTCTGTAAATCCCTTCCACTTCAGGAAATACTCCACCTTCCCATTCACTACACGTCGATCCAGTACTTTTTCCACCACAAATTCTTCAGGCTCTGCCTCTTCAACTTTTTTACTCTTTCCATTCTGCTTCTTTCCCATTTTTTGCTAAAACAAAACAAAAGAGAAATTTAAGAAACATTCTTTTTTCAATTTTGAGTATATTTTAAAAGCTAAATTGCTTATATTATGGTTGCATTCAGAACATAAATTTTTACTTCTACATGCAGGGCAGACACTTTCTGAAAAGATAAAGTCAACAGATAATAAAATAAAGGAATGCTTAATTCCACTGGTTTAGCCCAAACCTATCACCCACCACCCTTCACCAAAATATATAATTAAAAACACTATATGGAAAATAGTTTTCTTTTCCCAGTCTTATTTCCACACAGCCTACAAGACCAAGTTTACCAGAGTCTTCACTCATTTTAACCAGAATAGAGAAACAGAAGGTATTATAAGATGAAAAGGAGAATAAGTAGCAGTGACACATATTAGGTGAACCGGAGACCTGTTAACTATAGCCCCATGACAATAGAAAGATCCCCTTTCCTAAATCAAACTAAGTTCAAACACCAGTGCTAAAAGCACTCACTATAACACAACTTTCATAAATTTTAAAGCAGAATAGCCTGAATACTTAAAAGCTCATTTCAGAATCCTGATACTTATCAATTGCACGGTCAACCATGGAGACCACGAGTAGGTTAAAATGACAAGTTTATTTTCCCATAATCTTTGTAGATACTCCTGAACACTTGGAACAAACTTACAATGCTGTTCCTTCAAAGTGGCCAAAATGCCTAATCATTTCAGTTAATCAAGGTGAAAAATCCTTCTTTGCTGGTTCCTTGAGAGAAGGAGTCTAAATTGCTAGCCAACCAAATTCACTTTAAAACAGTATGTTGTTGTTGTTTTGGTATAACACTATTTAAGTGATACAGGAGAGCAAATTCAACCAGCTATTTTCCAGTAACTCAAAACTATTATGGGAGGACTGAAAATGGGCAAATTAAAAAAACCAAAAAACAAAGAACAAAAAACAAAACAAAACAAAACAAAACAAAAAAACTTACATGGTTAATTAGAAAGACTAAGGGGGGGGGAACAACCCTAATGTTATGTTTATTTTAAAATCATTTTCTCTTGAAACAGGTGCTATTAAAAAAAAAAATTGCAACTGTCCAGGCACTAAAGCCATCACAGAAACAGAGCAGGCAAGCAAGAAAAAGTAACGGGAATGTCTCAAAATTGCAAAAGGACATTTAAAGTGATATAGATGTGGGAGTGGGGCATGGTACATAGACATATACAAAAAAAAATTTCCCTTGAATTTTTAAAAAAAACATCAAACATCTGATTTTGTTGGATACTATTTCCAAGTCAAGCCTTCAAATTCTCTGTCAGAATACTTGAGTATTGGGCCCTGTCAAACAGCTTTCTGCCTGTGTATAGTACAAAGAAAGAAAGAATGGTAGCAGCAAGAGCAAAAAGACAAATTGGAATACACAAAAACTTATTAGATACTGAAAAACAAAACAGCTACTGACTTTGAAAATAATAAGTTAACAGAATAAAGAGGAAACCCAAAATAATACAGAAAATAAAAGATGGTAGACAAAATGCCATATTTACTACTACAGCATTTATAAGCTAGTTTCAGGTGCTCATCTTTTTTCTTAAAAAAAAAAAATAATAAAGGTATTAACTGGTTTAAGCCAACAGATTGTTTTTTTCAAGCATAGGGTGAATTTTGGAGCCAAAATACATGTCTCATTACCTAAAAGACAATTTACTCAGTACTCCATTTTAAATACAGCACACATCTCACAAGACTAATGAAATTATTTTAAAATGGAAAGATAAAAACTTCTAAAGTAGTCAATTTGTGATACTATATGAAAAAATAAAATATTTAAATACCAATAAATTACGAACACTGAAGACTATCAAATTGCATGCAAAAGCAATATAAATTTAATGGGAGCATCTGTTCGTTTTCTATATTTACATTCCTCCTCAAGGCTGCCGCCTGTCTCATGGACAGCTAGTTCTTTTCCTATTAAAACTTACTTGATAAAAGACAGTTGACTGTAAAGCCAATTCAATTATCTACATTGGTTTGCTGATTCCAGAATTTCAAGGCTAGCTCAACCCCGAGGTATACAAAAGATGCTTCCTGCTTTTTCCATCCATGGTTTTACTTCATATTTGAGAATCATGTGCCCATTTGGCCAGACAAACTTTACATTTCAGATTTCAAGTTCTTTCTCAGGACACTTGACTCAAACATGCAATTTTATGATGGCACAAATTAAAAATCACCAATTTGCCCTTTTTAGTGTGAAACCCAGAGGGGAATATCCAGCCCCAAACAAAACGTTTTGCTTTATTTAGATGTTAACACCTTCATATGCTTAAGATTATTATAAATGCAGTGGGTTAGAATTCAATACCGTGGGAACCATAACTTTGAATTTCGTGATTTTTATGTGAATATTCCAGTGTTGGTTTTTAAAAACTTATAATTTGACATGGTTGAATATATGTAAATCTTTAAACATTTGTAAAATTTTTTTATGAAGCCTAAGTATGCCAACTGTGGATTTAAGAAACTGTAGGTGGAGAGAAAAATTTAATTTCTCAAAAAGATCTAGCAGCTCTAGCCTTCTCTCCTTACTGAAATAATAATTTGGTTCATTTTGTGTAATAATAAAAAAAAAGTCACCGCAATGATTTTAAGATTCTTCTCTATTTTAAAGTAAGCAAGTTTGAAACATGATAAAGTAACAAAAATAATTTGAAAAATTCAATGAATGTTGCTCCAATCTAGGTGTGCAAGGTACCTGTTCTTTAAACTGGATATTACTGAAAATACTTGGATTTCTCTAGCTTTCAGGTACAGTGATTTAGTGAATATTATGCCAACCAACAATGGCTTTACAGCTTTGGTTGCCTATACTTGAAAAATATTCTTCCATGTTACGTAATTTTATGTATTTTATTTCAAGATAAAAACACTCTACAAAAATTCATTTTGTGCTGTCCTCCAAATTCTCTAGAGTTAATAAAATTAGGTTTCTTTAAATGAATTAAGACTATTAAACGAAGCCAATAAGCGTCTCAATGTAATGATTTTGTTTTTGCCCCTAGTTCTCCCTCAAAAATACTGGGGTTGAGGGGAGGGGGGCATATGGATGTAAATTTCTCAACCACAGAGATGCAAAGTTATAATTTTCGGGAAAAAAACTTGAGTTAGATCCTTACATAGTTTAGGTTTCCATTAACTTACCAATGTAGTTTTATTGGAGGCCATTTTTTATTGCAGACTTGAAGAGCTATTACTAGAAAAATGCATGACAGTTAAAAGGAAGTTTGCATTACACATAAAAGGTAGCTAAACACAAGCTCTGTTTGGATTCCAACCCCCACGTAGGCAGTGTACATATCAAACAGATATAAATCCAAAGAGAAGCAGATCTGAGCTCCTATGAAAATTACTAGTATTATATGTCTGAAGAGTACATCGTGTTCTAATTAAGTGGATCCAGAAGACCTTACTGGGGATATTTGCACCTGAAAGGACTGAGCTTTACCTGGGCTGAAAAACAGTGAACAAGTGTCATTACCACTAAAATCCCGTTTATACCAATTCTATATTCAGCTTTGAAAGAGAACAAACGTTTTGTTCAAAATCACACACAATCACCCAAACCACCACATCGGTAAACTACCGTGAATTTTTTCTTCTCTAGACCTTGTTATTAGTCCGAAAGAGCTTGCGATCTAATCCCAACTTGATTTCTCCTCAGAAACTCTTCTTCATTCCAATTACTTGTTAAAAAAAAACTAAAGGGAAAACACACCGAGAAGGTACACTCCCATTTAATGTCACTTTTAAAAACAAACTGCTACCCTAAGTTCATCGAGTCCCCCTTGGCCCGAGGTCTCTCCTGGGTTAATTCCGGAGTAATGAGGCCTAGGTGCCCACCCCCCACCCGAGAACGCGGGCCTCGCGGTCAGCGCATCCGCGGGGAGAAACAAAGGCCGCGGCGCTGGGGCTCAAGGGCACTGCGCCACGCGCCACCCACCCCACCCCCCGCCACCACCTCGGCGGTGGCCACGGAAAGGAGCACACGCCGCAGCCTCCGGCCAGCGGTCCGTGCGCACTGCCAGGCCTAGCGGATGCTAGAAAATGCGCCGCTCTCCCAGGAGGCCCAAGACGCCGACTAGGCCCGGCGTGGCGGGCTTCTCATCTGGAGCGGGGCTGGGGGAGGGGAGAAAGAAATGCGCTTTGTCTAAAAATAAAGCCGCTGTTGCCACAGGTCTCCACCCTCCCGAGGACAGTTTCGTACCCCCGACTAACTACTGGCACAGGCCCTGCGCCCGGCCCGCCGCCGGGCCTCCGCTCGCGCCAACTCCTTCCCGCCAGACACGGACTAAGGGTCCAGCGGGAGCGAGCGACTGAGGGGTACCCGGGGTGCATGTGGTATCTTAATCACTACCACCGAGTCGTAACTAGATAGAAAGAGAGACACCGACTTCACCGCCTCCGAGCTGCTCCGAGTCCCGAGTCTGCAGCGTCTCCGGCCCTGGGCGCCTCCAGCTCCAGCCACATCCGACGGGGAGGGGGCCGAGGAGCAGAGCGCGCGGCCGCGGGGGAGGAGGGAGCGGCACCGCCCACGCCGGGCGGCCGCGAGGGGCGGGGCGGACGGGCGCGCGTGCGCCCGCTGCAAGGAAAGAGCCTAGCGCCGCGCCTGTCAGGAGCCCGGGGTCGTGCTGGGGCGGGGAGGGGTGAGCGGCGGCGACAGTGGCACTCACCGTTCGCGGCGTGGCGGAAGGAGAGGGGAAGAGGGGCGAGGATAGTGGTCGGAGTCATCTCGCTGGATGCTTTTCTGCTTCGCAGAGGTGGCGGCTGGCGCCAAAACAGGACTCCGCCCACTTCCTCGCCCCTGGGGTGGGTACCTCTAAACGCTGTGATCGGGGTGGAGAAAAACTTGGGGGAATTGGGAGGTAAGAAAACTCCCCTTTGAAAACCGTTCCGGAAGACCTCTACGGAACCCCAGCGGTCGACTCCAAGGACATTGAGCAGGGTTAGGTCGGTGGAATGTGAATAGTAATTTGATTAGAGGTCGCTTTGGGTGTTTCCGGAAGGGGTCGAGTCAGTTCTCTGGGGTGGAGGAGAGAAAACGAAAGAAGACTATCAAGATTTTCATGGCGGGAGAACCCGGGGAGAGGGGTTCATCAAAAACGCTGCTGCGGGCACCACTTTAGAACAGCGGAGTAAGCTCCTCCCGACAGCGTTAATTTCAAACTGCGCGACCGTTTCTCACCTGCCCTGCGCTTAGGCGGGGGCTGGACCCAATTCTGAGAAAAGAGATACGCAGGACTCGAGCGTTCCGCAATTCACTGCCCCCATTTACGCAAGTAACGTCAAGCACAGCCACTGGCCGTAAACGGGGGGAGGGGCACGTATTTGGCGTAAGGTCGCCGTAGAGCGTTCCCGCCACTGGCGGCGGTTAGGACGTTTACGCAACGGCCTGACGTAAGGGAAGACGCGTTAGTCGGAGGGAAGGTTCTAGAAAAGCGGCGGCAGCGGCTTTAGCGGCAGTAGCAGCATTGCTGGGGCCGGTGTGGAGCTGTTCCTAGCGGCGTTGTTTCCTGAGCAGCGGCAGTTCTCACTACAGCGCCAGGACGAGTCCGGTTCGTGTTCGTCCGCGGAGATCTCTCTCATCTCGCTCGGCTGCGGGAAATCGGGCTGAAGCGACTGAGTCCGCGATGGAGGTAACGGGTTTGAAATCAATGAGTTATTGGAAAGGGCATGGTGAGGCCGTTCGCGCCTCACTAGAATTCGGGTACGCGCCGCCCTGGGAGAGCGCTAGTGAGATTGGGTCGTTCTCGGAGGGTTTGATCGTGAGATTCATTTGAGGGGAGTCGTTGGCGGAGGACTGATTGTACAACGCTTTTCCCACTCAGCCGCCGGGCGCCATTTCCTTTTACTGGGGGTGGGGGATGGGGAATTTTTACATGGCGAACGCAATCCTGTTTCGGTGAAAGTGAGGCGCGGAGGTGGGAATTCTTGTTCCCTTTTTAAAACACGCTGATTTTGGGGCCCCGGCGTTTCCGCCTTTGAGCGTTTCGGTGGCCGTGAGGCCCTCGTGAGTGAGCCTGTGGAGCTTCCCCTCCCCCTCTCCCGGGAACCGGATTTGGCGGCCGCCATTTTCCGCTCTCCCCTGCCTCGCAGCGTTTTTCTTTCAACTCTTGTCAACTTTATTAGTTTGAGCCTTTAGCCGAGAAATTAAAGTAGCTAACTATTTCTTGTTTCTCGGGTTGTTTTCGTATCGTTTCGAGGTTGATTCGGAGTGTTCTGTGAGGTTGCATTTGAAGGTCCTGCGCACCTCGTTAAAGGCTTTCCTTTCCCCTCGATGAAATGGCGCCATTACGTTCTGAAACCACACGGCGGGGGGGGGCGGGGCTGGGCGTTCGCCGGGGCTGCAGTTTACTGTTCAAGAGAAGGTGAAGGCCTTGGGCCGGGTTTAAGGCGAGCCATGTTACAAAGAAACCATTTTGGTTTTTAGCACTTGTTTCTTTGACTAACGGTTTTATCTGTATCTGAAGTGATTAAAAAGGGTAGTGGGATC
Source organism: Choloepus didactylus (assembly GCF_015220235.1). Taxonomy (NCBI): domain Eukaryota; kingdom Metazoa; phylum Chordata; class Mammalia; order Pilosa; family Megalonychidae; genus Choloepus; species Choloepus didactylus. The sequence goes on along the minus strand of NC_051311.1, from coordinate 135,856,612 downwards.
GCAGAAAATTTTAGAAATACAAAATCAAAATTTGGAGCCCGCGGATTAGTACCGACTACGAGGGTAGCAAGGGGAAGGAGGGTATGGTGGGGGGCGGTGTATTCATTCCGGAATCCTGTCCTGAAGGATTTAAATTGTAGAATTTATTCGTATTTTAAGTAAACGCTTGTACTGAGGGATTTAACTTACATTGGATTTAAAAAAAGGAGCCTTGTACGTGATAAGCCAGCGATTAAGACCAAAGTGGAATAAAAATGACTTTTTCCTTAGTGTTTTACGCTGGTTAAGACATGGCTCGGGCTTTAATGCGTGTATTGCTATGTATAAAACCGTTTTAGGTCTGGGTCGCTACGTATTTGAACTTTATATATGTTTGCAATCGTGGTTGATCACGTTGATAAGCATAAGGTCTCAAGCGAAGGGGTGGGTCCTACCTGGTTATTTTCTTTGATCCTAAAGCACGTTTATAAAATAATTTTGTTTATAATCGATAGAGTGGACATCGGGTAAGTTTGGAAAAAACTGAGGTAAGTAATAAGTTTTTCCTTTTTGTTAGTGATTTGTAAGTAAGAATTGTAGGTGTACAATTTTTTTTTATTCGTGATTTGTTTGGGTTCAAGAGATTTAATTTACTGGCACTCAGAATAAAATTTTGCTTGAATTCAAATATTAAATGCACCACTTTAACAAGGTGTTATTATTTAAATGTCTCATAGATTAATGATTTCAATTTTTTTTAATTTTCAGAATCTTGAAAACTTGCATGTGCAGAAAAAAAAAAATGCCCGACTGGTTGGCTCTTACTGTTTTCTCCCTTGAGCAGTTGGGAGAATATTTATGCTCGGGGGAGAAACCTTCGTAGAACTGTGGTGTAGAGAGCAATGATACTCTTTCATGGGAATCACATATTCCTAGTTTTCAAAATTACATTTATCTTTGTACCTTGTGTTAATACTTTTATTGCAGTTGGTTCTGGACATCATGAACTGTTCTGGTTTTTAAACCTACTTGTCTTAAGCCGTCTTTCCATAACTGACCACCCAAAATAAAGGGTTGTTAATTGAGCACATTAGCTTGCTGGTTTGCAGATGTTAAATTTTAGCTCTGATTTTTTTCCTTTTGACTTAGAAAATTCGAGGCATTTTATGCTGGATAAGTTAGCCACTACATTGAGAATGCCTAAACTTTCGTTGTTTTGATGAACAAGTAAAGTAAATGATGGTATAAATATGTAACTGCTAAATAGTCACAGTGGTCAGTTAAACATTTTTTATGGCTTTTTAAATGTGAGCTTATTACAGGTGAATATATTTTACTCTGTTAGCTGAGTAAGATTTGGATTGTTTCTGTTCTGTCATGTAAATAACAAATGTAATAGTGTCCGCAAAATTGCAGTTAGTCTTAAGTTTTAGAAGACGGTGGAAAAAAAATAAACTGCTTTAGTTAGAATCATTTTAAGGTTATTTTTTGTGTTTGCCTCCAACGTTTACCACAATTTTTAGTGGAGTTTTTACGTTTGGCTACTGCAATTCGTCTTTCCTACTTGAGTTTTTGGTTGGGATGCATTAGAATCACCACCAGAGGGGGCACTTGAGGGAAATTTTTCTTCAGATGTTGAATCCTGAAATATAAATAACAGGTTTTAAGAAACCAGAGTTACTGTAATACTTTCTGAAAAAGTTAATTGAGTGTTTAAAAGCTGACTTCTCTGTTTTTAGATATAAGATTGAATGAAATTTTGGATTTTAAGTTAGTGACTACAGAATTCTTTTTTCCCTAGAAAGTTTAAAAATTATAAGTGATATTAAATTTGTTTAAAATGATGTGAAGTAAATTTAGATCAAGACTTAATGACTTTGAAACTTGTATAGTTAAGTTTGGGCAATTTTTTTGGTGTAACACAGCTAATATGCAGTTTAACATATGGTTTAAATTTGATGTAAGTTTTTTTTTTCCCCCCCAGAAAACTTTAGAAACTGTTCCTTTGGAGAGGAAAAAGGTACTCTGCCAGCAGGTCACCTCATATTTAAGAATTTAATTTCCTGCATACAAAGAGAAAATGTAAATAAAAATTGAACTGGTGTTTTCCTTTGCAGAGAGAAAAGGAACAGTTCCGTAAACTCTTCATTGGTGGCCTAAGTTTTGAAACCACAGAAGAAAGTTTGAGGAACTACTATGAGCAATGGGGAAAACTTACAGACTGTGTGGTATGTTAACTGTGGAAGTCTGCCTGCAGATGTTAGCCTTTTAACTGTGTTAAAAATGTTAAGTGGACCATTAGTAAAGGATCACTTTTTAAAAGTCCTGTTTTAGTAAAAAAAAAAGTAGTCATAGTTCATATTGCTAGTTATAGTGGCTGAAGTTTGGTTTAATGCTAAAATTTCCTGTTTGCTTTGAAGGTGATGAGAGATCCTGCAAGTAAACGATCAAGAGGATTTGGTTTTGTAACTTTTTCTTCAATGGCTGAGGTCGATGCTGCAATGGCTGCAAGACCTCATTCAATTGATGGGAGAGTGGTTGAGCCAAAACGCGCTGTAGCAAGAGAGGTGAGCAAAAACATACTTTGTATAGTATATGTGAAGAAAAAAATGCTGTGCCACTGAAGAACAGAATGCAATTTTTGAAGAACTAAGTTCTTTGTATCCAGTACAGGGTTCTTCCCTTAAGAGTTTTGCTAGGTTTCTGCATGCACCCCCCCCCCCCCCATTTTCAGAGGACTAGGTTCTGGTAAGCAGTTACATTACCTTACCAGGCATGTTATAGTAGGTTATAAGCTCTATATGTACTCAGTGTGCTTTCAGATTATGCTTGTTTGTGGGGTTTTTAATGCACTTTTAAAAATACATGCACTGCTTTAGGAATCTGGAAAACCGGGTGCTCATGTAACTGTGAAGAAGTTGTTTGTTGGTGGAATTAAAGAAGATACTGAGGAACATCACCTTAGAGATTACTTCGAGGAATATGGAAAAATTGATACCATTGAGATAATTACTGATAGGCAGTCTGGAAAGAAAAGAGGCTTTGGCTTTGTTACTTTTGATGACCACGATCCTGTTGATAAAATTGTATGTAAGTATCTATGAGGCACTAGCCTCAATGTTCTTAGGTATGTTTGTGTATGTTGCCAACTACAGCTTATTAGGTAATTTATAACTTGGTTATTATATAGAATGTATACTTAGCAGAGTATGAATTTTTCATTGCAGTGCAGAAGTACCATACCATCAATGGTCATAATGCTGAAGTGAGAAAAGCTTTGTCTCGACAAGAAATGCAGGAAGTCCAAAGTTCTAGGAGTGGAAGAGGAGGTATCTTTAAATTTCGTTTTTTTTTTTTTTCTGTTTTTGTTTAAGTTTTTGTATAAGTACTTATCACTAACCAGGGCATTTATTCTAGGGAACTTTGGATTTGGAGATTCACGTGGTGGCGGTGGAAATTTTGGACCAGGACCAGGAAGTAACTTTAGAGGAGGATCTGGTAAGTTCTAGGGGCTGAAATGGTGAATGTACTTGATTGGAAAAAAATAAGACTAGCTTTTGATGAGACCTAATTTTAAGAAGTTCCTAATAACTTTTAAATACGTTGCATTCTGGTGGGTTCTTCTGATTTTGGCCAGGCTTTAAAAAACAGGGAATGATAGCATAACCATGTATTTATAGATCAAGGATAATCAATTTGCAGAGGTCCTTCTATAGTCTTGAGTTTCAAAAAAGTAAGAATGATGTTGCAACAGGCTAAAAACTATGAGGTGCTCCGGGAGTAGTAAATGAAATTACCAGAGGCTTTACTTTAAGCTTAAAATACCTGTGACTGCTGAAATTTTGGTTGTAACCTTCAGGTGTATTTACCTGAAATAATATCATAATGAGGTACCAACAAACTAGATGGCATGGGCCCATCTAGTATCATTCCTCTGTATAAATAATATGGAGCCTCTTCTGATGCACCAAGTTGAAGGCAAAAAATTGAGGCAGTTGTATTGATATATTTAATTACATGATTTTGTATGTTTATTTTTATGAGTAAATTAGAAACATATAAAGTCCCATCATGCGAGGAGTGGTTCCTAATTAATCATCCAAATGTGCCGATAAGAGAACTTTTGAGAGAAGGAATGTTAGAAATTGAGTGAGGAGGCACCATAATCCTTTCTTTGCATTTGACAGATGGATATGGAAGTGGCCGTGGATTTGGAGATGGTTATAATGGGTATGGAGGAGGACCTGGAGGTCAGTTTCTTAGTTTGGTTTATGTAACATCATCATTGTATATGTCTTTTAGTTGATGCGTATATATTAAATTGTTTAACATATTTTATCCCTTTACTTGCCCAGGGCTTAGGTGATGGTTGAGTTGTTTGGCTTTTCGTACATAATTATTTTGCATTTAAGCCATTGTATCCTAAGGAAAGTATACTAGTAAGTGTCACTGAGGTATTGTAAAATCATATGGTAAATTCTGAACTAGAATTTAAAGATGCTGTCCTATGTTCAAGCAAGAGAATTGGACCTAGCTGTGATATTGTTCATATACTGTGTGTATCTCAAAGGGGAACAAAGGATAGGACTCAAATCAACATGTAGGGTGGGATAGTAGATTTAACAGTAACTATGTCTTAGCACTTTCCTTGATGATGAATCCTCAGGATAACATCCCCCCAAATAGTCTAGGAAACATTTTAAAAGTGTGCTCCTGGACTCATAACATTTGTGAGCCAGTTATGTGTCAGGTGCAAATAGTATTGGATACATACCAGTTTTGTTGTGGTACAGAAAAGGTTGATACTTGGTGACAGATTTCCTAACAGTAAAGGGACATTTAAAAACTGAGTCTACCTATAAGATCTAGTTTTACCACTCATTAGGTGTCACTGTGAGTAAGTTCCTACATCTCACTATTCCAACCTTGCTTTGAAGTTTTAAGGTTTTTGTTTTGTTGTGCTTTGTTTTTGAGAAAGCTAAGTTCTTAGACTTGTTGCAAGTAAATTGAGCTGTACCAGTATTAAGGTTTAGACTTAAATTTATAAAAGTTTGCTAATTTCTGGTCCTCCCCCCATTTCTACTCAGAAGAGGGTATTGGGCACATTATATTTAAGAGACATGGTAATTCACAGGGAAACATGAGTAGTTGGGAATTTAAATCTTTTGTTCCGATGAAGGAATTGTATGATTTTTTTGCTTTCTCCCAGTGACCTACATTGCTTGTTTACCCCCAAGACCCTTGCCCAAAATACACTCTTAAGATCCGATCCTTCAAGAGAAACACTTAAATACCTAGTTTTGGGGAAGAGCTGTGGCATTATAGGTATTTAGATAATCTCTCTACAAATGGTTTTATCCGATTGGTTGTGGGTAGACTCCCCAAGCTCCCAGAACCCGAGGATAAGTATTCTGCCCTTGAGGCTGCTGTAGAAGTGAGTTTGCAGGATGGACGTTTCACTTAATAAAGTGTGTATTTGGAAAGCAGGAAATGGATGTGATAAAAGACAGTTCAAATGGCTTTGGAAGTATTAAGTAATTACTTAAAGGCTTATTTTATAATAGGTGGCAATTTTGGAGGTAGCCCTGGTTATGGAGGAGGAAGAGGAGGATATGGTGGTGGAGGACCTGGATATGGCAACCAGGGTGGGGGCTACGGAGGTGGTTATGACAACTATGGAGGAGGTAATAAATTCACCTGAAACCTTTATGTGGGAATTTGGATTGGAGTTAATGACTTAAAACTTGAGACTTTTCAATGTTGTCATTAGTTGCCTTTAAAAATTGTAGAATTGTAGATAGGTGTTTTGTGTTTTTTCTGATTTGTCTTTGTGGGTTATTTATCTTAAAAGTTTAAGCATGTATCAGTTGTTTGGTGTTTGTATTGTTTTGAGGTCCATAATGCAAAATTAGTATTAAAGTTTTTCTTTACAGGAAATTATGGAAGTGGAAATTACAATGATTTTGGAAATTATAACCAGCAACCTTCTAACTATGGTCCAATGAAGAGTGGAAACTTTGGTGGTAGCAGGAACATGGGGGGACCATATGGTGGAGGTAATTGATAACTAATTTTTGTGTGGTTAAAGGCATTATGCTTTTGTGACTCAAAGGAAGATAGCATTTGTTTTATATTATTTGGGTTAGTATTTCTATCTTATACATTATTACTGAAGTAAATTTTGTGAGAATCCTCCAGAAATACTTCCCAGCAATTTTTACATCAGATTGTGGACAGTTTTTAATAAGACTGAACAGATTTCCTATTCTTCGTGTGCTTTGTTTTAAATCCCTCACCAAGTGGTGGTACGTGGTAGATGACCGTCCAAAAGAATAGCAGCAGTAAAATGTCTTCAGATTTAAAGGAGCAAGTTGTGATAACTGTGAGCCTGAAAATTCATCACTTAAATGATTAGGTTAACTGGAAACAAATAATGGGTTATAATCTTATTTTTATAAGAGTAGATGGCTATGGAATAGAATCAAGTAGGTAGGATTATCATGGGAAACTAAAGTATTTCTCATTTTTTCCAACAATTCAGGAAACTATGGTCCAGGAGGCAGTGGAGGAAGTGGGGGTTATGGAGGGAGGAGCCGATATTAAGCTTCTTCCTATTTGCCATGGGTAAGTAGCTTTTGAGTTTTACAATTATTATTGTCTTGGGAGACCTAGCTGCAGGAGTAAAAGCTTTTTAGGATCATGTTATCTTTCCTAAAAATCTGGTTAGATGGATAATTTCATAACCTATTTTTTTTTTACTCTTTACTTCTGTTGAAACAGGCTTCACTGTATAAATAGGAGAGGATGAGAGCCCAGAGGTAACAGAACAGCTTCAGGTTATCGAAATAACAATGTTAAGGAAACTTATCTCAGTCATGCATAAATATGCAGTGATATGGCAGAAGACACCAGAGCAGATGCAGAGAGCCATTTTGTGAATGGATTGGATTATTTAATAACATTACCTTACTGTGGAGGAAGGATTGTAAAAAAAAAAAAAAAAAAATGCCTTTGAGACAGTTTCTTAGCTTTTTAATTGTTGTTTCTTTCTAGTGGTCTTTGTAAGAGTGTAGAAGCATTCCTTCTTTGATAATGTTAAATTTGTAAGTTTCAGGTGACATGTGAAAACTTTTTTAAGATTTTTCTCAAAGTTTTGAAAAGCTATTAGCCAGGATCATGGTGTAATAAGACATAACGTTTTCCTTTAAAAAAATTTAAGTGCGTGTGTAGAGTTAAGAAGCTGTTGTACATTTATGATTTAATAAAATAATTCTAAAGGAAATTGTGTAATTATAGACTTTTTATTTTAAATAAGTTAAGGAGTGGGTAGTATACTTAAGGTCCATTGCAAAGCTGTTGTTGTATTTGTGTTAAGATAAATGCTGGTCAGATATAAGTGTGTTGTCTGCAATTCATCAGGATTAAATTATCTAGATAACTTAAGGGATATCTCTGCAAGGAGAAACACCTTTTTAGATCTTTTAGATGCTGCTTCTTCAATGCAAGGAAAGGAAATAACCCCAGCGAGGTACTCTTCAGGGACACAGGTCTAGTACAAGAGCCAGTCTTAAGAAACTGTGCTGTTTCTACAAAGCTTTAACTACAGTAGTTATAAGGATGCCAACGAAAGCTGAGGGTGTAGAGCAAAATAGTTCTAAGCTTCAGTTAAACTTCTGTAGGTAAGATCTTATTTACTTTTCCTTTCTTAATTTTCCTCCCCAAAAGATAAACTAATACTCTTCAATGGTCTGTTTCAGTATAGTGGTTCTTATGTAGTTTTAACATAGTTATAAATTGAGTTTAACAATTTTTAAACTCAAAATAATAATTTTATAAACCCTGTTTTCCAATCTGTCATTTACTTAAATTATTTTGGTTGTTTTTTCCCTTTTTTTCCTTCTTTCCCATCCCTTCCCCTTCCATGAAGATTCAGGTGCTTAACATATCATTTTTTTCCCTGCTGGAATTTTAGCAATATGAACCATGGACAAGTATATTCTGCTGCCACAAAGACTGTAAAGTGCTTCATTTCAACAGCTGAGGCAAGCCAAGTGATCATTAATAAAGCTTTTCTTGGTTCCTTCAGTGGTGTTGGTAGTAAAATGGTAGGTAAAAGTTAGGCTGTGCAAGTTCAGTAAATCATAAAATTGTTACACCCTTCTGTATCACATTTCTTGGATCAAGCTTTTTGAGCAAACTAGGGGTTTTTATTAAAGACATTTTGGTCTTCTGTTACTTGATATGGTTCTATCTAATCTTACATGCTTATCAGGATAAGGGACAAGGTAGGGCAAAAAGGTTGAATCTGCTTACAGATAATAGTTTATACTTACAAAAGTGCGTGTCTACATTATAGTCCTGCATGTATCCAGTACTTACAGCTGGATTTCAATTGCCCTACCATATACTAGAGGTATAGGTTGGCTGCTGAAATTTATTTCTTAAAATAATTGTTTTCAGTTTGATCACCTGGCTTTATTGCCTTTTCAGGAATTTGATAATCAGGGCATATTCTCCTATATTTCACCAGTGAGTCTTCTTTGATCCTAGACCACCAGTGAAGTTATTTAGGTTCTTTTGAAAAACATGATAAACTTCTTCAGATACTTTTTTTTTCCTTTGGCAGGAAGGTGTCTTGCTGCAGGTAACTAATGAAGAAGTGGTCAACCACAGAATCTTCAAGAAATAAGAAATTCTGTACCATCTGAAAGTAGTTGTTGTTGGTGCCTTCATTTAAAAAGCACTCTTTAAGATTAAAGGGAAATGTTTTTTTGATAAAATACAAACTTCATTTAGTACAGGTTCTTAACTATAAAACAATTAGAAATTGAGTATTGTCTGTAAAACAGTGACATTCTAAAGTCAGCTAGAGAGATAAATGTATCGTGTTTTAAATTAGGTTTTGTGAGTGGACAGATTAAAATTCTATTTTAAATATAAAGTTTATAAAATAAATACTTTTGTATCCAAATACTTGGTGTACTGTTTACACATAAAATGTGTGAATTTTGTTTTTATAAACATTAAGCTGTCTAAAAGATTGCCATACCCTAAAATTTTGAATAATATCACAAAGGTTTGCGTATTCATATTTGCAGTATTAGATAAATGAGAAAAACTATTGTGGGCGTTGGGTTTTTCTAATAAAATGCCATTCCTCGTACACTATATTCAACATTTGAATACTAGTTTTCTTGCTTTCACATACGTTAAATACTGCTGGTGGCTTTTTAAAATCACAGATTCTAACCAGCTTAGTGTTCCACATAAACTAGCTATGGAAGGCACTGAGTGTAATCTGTCATGGTAGTTAATCTTAAATGACAATTAGTTCAATTGAATTTTAAACTAAATGGTTATCTGGTTATTTTTTGAAAGGGTTAAGCTTGGTTGATAGAATAAGCAGAACAGGAAATCACTTTAGAAGGGTTAACTTAAAAATGTTTTTATTTTGATAGTGGTATAACAGGTAAGTCAAGCTATTGATGGAAATAAGGCTAATAAGCCTAAGTGAAGGAATTGTGAGCTGTTTCCTATTTAAACTAACTGCATACATCATAGGCTACAAAGTTAACTTGGCATCAAATTGAAGTAATCTGATTTTGAAGGTTTTTAAAAATGTGTGTCTACAAAGAAGTTGAACGTTGGAGAACATGAAGGTAAATCAAGTTAACTGCACAACCTTGCTATCTAGCCCTGTTTTAGTGCAGTAACTCCTAAGGTTAAAGGGAATGTCAAATTGAGGGGAAAAAAGTTACATAATGCATTACATAATAGGTTAAAAATGAACTGACTTAAGGGTGTACTACAAGTGTATTAGGTCTTGCTGGGAATTCACTTCAGGCCCTTTTCTCATGTATATATTGATTTTTTTCCTTAAGAAAATAAAATTTAGGGAATAAATTCAAATAACTGTCCTAAAGGCAGGAAATCACATTGAAGTTTAGGGGTGCTGGGTTTTCACCTCTGGGTTATCCCCCCAGTGCTGCAGAACAAATAGCTGCAAAGCTTAGGACAGTGGCACAACAATGAACACTTTTTTGCCTTGTACAGTGTGGGCTGTTTGGAGCAACTTGGCTGTGTGGTTCCAGCTGAGTCTCAAGGTTACAGTCATGGGAAGACATGTCTGGTTGAAGAACTTGGCTTCCAAAATGTTTTAAAGGGTTGACAAGTTGGTGCTGGCTGCTGCCTTTCCCTTGAGTGATTCAAGAGCAAAAAAAAAACTGATGTAATTTCAGAAGTCATACTATCCTAACACAATGTGGGATGGTTTTCAAGAGCACGATTCAAGAGGGGTAAGGATCATTGAGCACTGTGTTGGGCAGTGGATACTGCACTAAACGTTTTGTGTTGTTTTTAATACAACATTTCTATGAAACTGGTTGGCTCATTCGTGCACATAGCATTTTGGAATGTCCAATTTGTCCCATCAGTACAAATTAGGTTGCTCTGAGCATGTTTTTCATCATGCTCAGATGTAAAATTCAGGTTTCAGGAGGAGAATCAAGTCTTAAGACAGCTGTGGTGTTTGGCAGTTGATAGTAAAAAAAAAGTATGTACCTTTGCAGATGGGAAAGTCACTTAATTTTTACCTAAAACACTGCATGTACTTCAGTTTCAATCACTGAGTTAACAATTGATTAAAAGGAAGGACTTGGACCCGGTTCAAATGGAATGTAGGTTTGAGCCAGTCTTCTGTGAAGTGCAAGGTAGAAGGTGAAACTGCTAAGACTGGTATGACTTCACAGTTGTCATTGGTCCCCTTTCAGATTTTTGTCCACACCAAATGCCAGGCACTGTGGGGCACAACAGTCCCTCTTGCCTTCGATCTGTTGGGATTGTTTTTCAAATCAAGGAAGTATTAATGAACTGTATCTGTTTATCTTTTATCTTGGTTAGATATAACAAAAAGTTGATCAAATGCCTGTTCACAGCTTGGTTCTGTAAAATGCATAGGGCATTAATGAGAACTTAAAGATCAGCTCTATGATGATCCAAGATGGTAGGCAGAAAAATACCCTGCTTACAGTTCCAGCTTATGTGCCACGAATCCAGTAAGTTTAGATGTGCTTTTGAGTGATAATTGCCATGGAACTAGCTCATGGTAAATTGGACGGTCACTGAATTTGAGTGTTGGTAGTCTAATCCACCTTTGCTAACAGTGCCTCAGATACCTTTCAGATTTAAGCATGAACATTTTGACTCCCAGCTTTCTCCACACTGCATATTGTTATTTTATTGCCTATCTGATGTTCTGTCATTTACTGTGGTCTTAATACTTTCATTGGTTTGGGAAGAATGCAGTCTGACAGACCTTAAGTGTTGAGTGAATAAGGCCACTGTAACAGTTTTGTACAAATACATAGGAATTAGTTTTTAAATTTACTTGATTTTTGTAACATGCCCTGAAGCTGTAATCTAGATAGATACCTGAGAGCTTTTCTTGCAGAAATGCACCCTGTGAACAGAGTAATCAAACCAATTGATCATTAATGAAGTGGTTATTGAAAGTAAATTTTTGCATCTAGAAGTAGTTGCCTTCAAATCTAGAGCTTCTAAAAGCGCTTAGGACTAGCATGAAATGGAAATTTTTATTGTTAAAAAATAGAGCATGTTATTTTCATTTAGAAATGAAAACTGCATTCCTGTAGCCCAGGATAATACTTGGGACTTGTGATATTCTATGTTTTAAGAAAAGCACGTGATTCTTCTAGAAATATTTGGCCTTGATTGTGAATTAAACATTAGACCAACAGGGTATGTGTTAATCTTGTTTTCCAAATTTGGCAGTGTTGGTGATTTGATTATAGCTATCATTGGGCAGTTCAGTACCCTGTTTGCCATATTTCTAGGATTGATTAGTATTTGGCTCATTTTCAGGTCCTCCTGACCAGAGTCTATTCCTTGTGTGGCTTTATAACAGTAAGCTTTGATTTTATTTTGGTGAAACCTCAGTGTTTTAGGATATGGTGTGAATTTGGCAGTTTTATTGGCTGCATCCTCAACCTGAAAAACGCCTGTTTCTTGTTGCATGAAGTTCTGTTTCCCTGTATATTGGTAGCTCCATTATATCTAGTTACAGGAGGGAGGCATGCTGAGGTTTCTTAGCCCCAGGCATTCAAAGGGCTATTAAAGGCCAATATATACTCATTCTAAAGCTCCCTTCTTGATATCTTGATGAGACCTTGAAAATGTATTTGGTTTTTGCTTTATATCAGCGTCCCATTACTACATGTGCCTCAGTTTAGCTTGCATCTCATTGATTTATATACACTTCCAAATGAAAATAACATGCTCTATTTGCTAGATTTTCACATTTCTGAATGTGAGTATTTTGGAGGGAAACTTAGCAAAAAAGTAAAATTTGCTTAGAATATTGGTATAAAATAGAAAAATTTTAGAATATAAATTCAAATATAAAATTTATTTCTACAGAAAGTAAAGGTTATAAATTAAGTATTCATAGAATTAAACTAAAATAGCTTTTGAAAAGCTATCATACTTCAGTACTACTGGATGAAACGTTAAGGCATTTAAAGTCAAAACATACATTCTTAAAATAATTTACATGTGCAATATGTGCTCTTTCTGAAGGGGCAGTCTTTCACCAGTTTTTCAGATATTACCCTATTACATTTCTGAACACACTGTGAATCTTGCATATACTGTAGTTTGGAGTACTTTGTGAAACGCCATGGCTTCTGCAAATTTCCCAGAAGTCTGATCTTCAAGAAGTTGAAACCTCTCAAAATGTAGTAAGTGGTTGATTTCAGTAGCAGTACAACACTTCATGGGAGTAAAAATTGAAGCTGTTTCAATGATTCGTGATATCACCAGTTTGTGAATACACACTATTTTAGCCATGTAATGGGAGTCCATCTTCAATTTCTTCTCACTTTTTCTTTTTCCCTTTTTCCTTTTTGTGGCCTGAGGTCACCAGTTCCTTGGGTACAATCAAAACACTTCCATCATGACCACACTGCAGAGCATACTGGTTTGGATTGACTGGCCTACCTTGGTCATCTCTCAACCTACTGAAAATATCGTGATAAAGATCATGCAGTTTCTGTTTCATTATGTTAATAGCTTTGTTACACTGGGCCTGCTCTCTCTTTAGAGTTTCCTTTTTTGCTTGCAAGTTAAAGACATCATCTTCTAGATTCAAAATTATATCTAATTTGCGTTTACGACAATTCTGAGCTGCCACCTTATTTTTTCCTCTTCTTCTGATATCACGGATGAGTGATACTTGTAAGTCTGTCAGATAGTACCTGCTTAGCATGTTGTTGAAAGAATCAACAGGCATGCAGACAATTTCATCTATAGAAAAAGGAATATGTAGAGCTTTAGCACGGTGTTCATCACGGCTTAAGTTTCTATCTGTATCATTGAGGCCCTTATTCCTTATTTTCTTAGACTTCTCAGGCCATGAAAGAGATTCAGAAGTGGATTCCATTGCACTTGACTGTAAGTGATAAGTGTGGTTATGCAGTATGTGTTGAAATTCAAGTTCTCCATGTAAACCAGAATCACTGTGATCCATGTGACAAAGCTTACCAGGCTCAGGGTAGCTGCCTCCTACGGCTCCTAAGTCATGATGGGAAACAGATTCAAGGTCACTAGTACAGCCTATAGCACCTTCATCACAGATACAGTGAGAGGAATTAGACTTTCTGACGGAAGTGCTACAGTGATTTGAATTTAAGGCGAGTCCAGAATCAGAATCTGGTTCTTCAAAAAGTTGAGAAACTTCCATTGGATCAAAACCTTCCATGGCCAAAGATAATAAATTTATGTCATCAAATATGTTTACATCCAGGTCATACAGAAGGTCCTGGCTTGTTAGATTCCTCATCTGATTATCAACAGGTAGAAGAAATCCTGTCAAATTAGTTCCAGGAAAGGTCTGCTCAGGACTGGTGGAAGAATTTAACTGCAGAAAAGACTGAGGTGGCTGTGAATTTCTAGTTACTGTATCTCTTCTAAATGTATTATTGGAACACAGTAACATGGCCTCATGGAGACTCACATCCTGACTTACAGCCTGGCTAAAATCTACATTATAATATGAAGAATTCATGCCATCATTGCCACTGCTGGGAAGAGGTGGGATATCTCCTAGTGAGATGCCCTGAAAAAGGAAGAGAAAACATTTTAAACATGCATAACAACAGCAGTTGTATTATGTAACAACGCTTTCTTGCTTTTGTCAATTCTACACTAATGAGGACATGCATTGTCTACAAAACTTTTCCCAGTTAAAGGCAATACAATAATGGGATATGAGCCCAAATCAACAGAATATGCTGTATTTAGGAAAAGAATTGGTCTGAGTATCCTGTAACTTAGTATATAAAAATCTGTCTCATTTTGTTACTATAATCTAATACTATGATCTTATTCAGTATTTAGGATACAATTCTCATCCTAGCTTTTGATAATCCACACTGTGGAGGGCCAGTAGTCTGTGGCAGGAGAGGAGTGTTTCAGGGGAATGCTTTAAAAAAAAAAAAAAATTTAAGTAGACTAAGAAATCAGAACTGGAGAATGTTACATCTTTAACATAAAGGTAAAGTTTTAAGTCAGTCATAGAATACTAGGTTGAAAACTTTTAAGACCCTCCCTTTTAAACCAGCTAATGACTGGATCCCTTTCATAACATTCCCCACTCGTGTGTTCACTCAATGCTCAGATAATTATAATTACAAGGAACTGAAAAATTGATGATCAAGAACACAGAAAAAGTTAACTTCTTTTAAACTAGACAGGGACCTAAGATTGTATAGTCCAGTCAAAAGAATTATGAGATCTCAATTCTATTTCTGTTCAGAATGTAGAAAGCCACAAGAAACTGTAGCTCCCATCTATTTTGATAATCTACAAAATAATTTCTTGGTCCAATCAAGAATTCAGATGAACTGAATTCTAAAGCCTGACAAGCCTCTCAAAGGAAAGATGGGACATTTGTTTAACCTTTAGCAGCATATGAGAGAAAGGTAGCTGTCAATTTATATAAGTGGGTAAGGAGAGCTTGGAACAACTAATAAAAGGACAAATCCCACTTGGTTGGAATGCTGGATGATGACAGGGACTAGAGGAACACTCCACAAATGCTGAACTGAATTGAAACAACAAAAAGGTTGGTGATGGATGACCTGAATCTGCCAGCTCAGACCTCTCCCCCTTGGTCTTGCAACAGCTTAAGAGTCAAAGAGGCAGCACAACTTCGGGACCTCCTGCGGTGGATTCAGACTATAGAGCCACTCACAGCAGCAAGTTAGAACCAACTCCATGCTTATTCAGGCACAAGAACCCAAGTCCACAGAGACCCAGAGTAGAACATAAGCAGCTGGTGAGTGCTTGCATGCAAAACAGCCCCCTGGAAGGAAAACTACAGCAAAATTGTTGGTAAGAGGTACACATAACCCGGTCTATGATTGCTGGATCACCTAAACAACAAAATAATGGAACTTTTTATACAGGACCTTTCTGGTTCCACAGGGGTGGACACCTTAATGGAGAAGTAATCAGAGGCAGAAAAAGCTCACAGAAAATATAAAGGGGGAAAGGGGGAGTGAACTGGTCCAAGGTGGGATGGGTCCCAGAAATGAAGAATGTAATGAAAAGGGGGCAGTAAGTGAGGGAGAGAAGTTAAATCAGAGGAGAAAATATTGCACAAAAACTAAACCGATCAGGATTTCTGGAGAAGGAACACAGAAAGGAAGCTTTCTTCTGGAGATGAAACAATTGCATATAAAAGAACAATTGTTGTACCACATATCCAGGTCAAGAATCAGATGAAGAACTGAGAAAATATGAACAGTAAAACATGGCTACTCTAGAGGTCCACTATAAGTTGGACCAAGCATCAAAGAAGAGCATTAAGATACACCAATCTACAATAAAATACCAGGCAAGGGGATAACTGACCCTGGGAGTGAGAACATCAAAATAATCAGATGCCCAGACATCAGCAAAAATGACAAGCCAATACTAAGACAGGAAGATAAGCTCAGTCAAGGTAACAAATTGGAGAAACTAGTCAAAAATGTTCAAACAAATCTCCTAAAATCAATTCAAGGAGATGAAGAAAAATATGGATAGAAATAAACTAATGGAGGCTACAGTGCTAAAAGATTAAGACAGTGTATGAGTAAAAATAATTAAATGGTATGTGATTACCTCGATAAAATTGCATTAAAAAATTAAATGGTTTAAAGCAGATTATGGGGATGAAAAGCACAATAATGGAGATTAAAAATACACTAGAGGCAGGAAAGGGACAAGATGGCAGCATAGAGAGGAGTGGAATTTAGTTAGTCCCCTGGAGCAACTAGTAAATAATCTGGAACAACTGCTGGGGGACAACCATGACTGTCCACACATCATACACCAACATGGATTGGGTGGAATGGCTGAAATCACAGCATAAAACCTAAATAAAAACTGCAGAACCATGCAGGGAGCCCGCTCCCCTGATGGCAGGCTGAGCTATAAGACCTCACTGTAGGAGAAAGCAGCGGTCCTGGAGCACTTATAGTTCAGCCCAGCTCCAATTGGGGTTTTAATTAACAAATGTGGACTGCTGAATAAAAGCTACAAACATAGACAACCCTTAAACAAGCAGACATAGGCTTTTAGAGATAACTGACCTTAAAGAGAGAAAACTCCTGTGCCCTGGGAAAGGGAGCCCAGAAGACCAGGTGCTCTCTCTGACCCACAGGTGAAACTGGGGGGCCGTGGACTGGCTCTGAAAG
The DNA here is from genome assembly GCF_015220235.1 of Choloepus didactylus. Taxonomy (NCBI): domain Eukaryota; kingdom Metazoa; phylum Chordata; class Mammalia; order Pilosa; family Megalonychidae; genus Choloepus; species Choloepus didactylus. The sequence continues at coordinate 135,839,876 of NC_051311.1, read as the reverse complement.
GGGGCTTTCTTTCCCTTTTTCTCTCTCTCGACCTGAATGGCTCAGTGGAGAGAACCTCAGCTATTTTCAGTTCGCAGCACTCTGACCCAGACAGGGTGGAGGTAACAAGAGTCAGAGAGACAAATGAGCAATTCAAATGCAGAAGATAACTCCCTAGAGGGTATATGTTCCCTAAGAGGAAGGAGGTGGGGCCCAGCTCTAGTGCCTGCCTTCCCTTCAGAACTCAGACACCAGAGCCTGGGGGAAAATAGCCAACACAGAAACTAAAGGGGCCACACCTCCTTACACCAGTAGAGAGTGACAGGCTGACAGGTGCCACCTGCTGGGTAGGTTAGGAGAAGCACAGTGGCTAGAGGCCTCATAGGAAAGTCTGTCAATCTTCTAAGACATACGCTCAGGGAAACTCGAAACTGAATATAACCCCATTCTGAGACCTGGACCCGTTCTGGTCTAGGAAAATCTGGTTGTGGTAACCAAGGAAAGCACATGCCTAGATAACAGAAAACTACAAATTACGCTAGGAAAAACGAAGATATGGCCAAAAGGAACAAACTTACACCTCAAGTAAGATACAGTTGACATAATGTTTCAGTTTAATGAAACAAAAATTTTCAAAGAAATATGCTAAATTATATCAAAAACCAAATCAACGAGTTCAGGGAAGATATGGCAAAAGAGATGAAGAGAGAGAGCTGCCCCTGCCGCCATCAACATGGAGACGTTGCACGGAGTCCCATCTTTAAGTGCTTGAATGTCCCAACCTGAAGCTGAAGAAGCTGCCCTGGGTTCACATGCCGTTGGCTATGACTGTGTATGCTCTGGTGGTAGCATCTTCCTCATCACCGGAGGAATAATTTATGATGTTATTGTTGAACCTCCAAGTGTTGGCTCGATGACTGATGAACATGGCATCAGAGGCCAGTAACTTTCCTGGCCTACAGAGTAAATGTACATTATATTATGGAAGAACTTGCATCCAACTTCCTGTTTACAATGTGAGATTTAGGATTCATAATCCTGGACCAATCCAATGCACCAAACATTCCAGAACTCAATAGATTTCTTCTGCTGTTCATTGGATTTGTCTGTGTCCTATTGAGTTTTTTCATGGCTAGAGTATTCATGAGAATGAAACTGCTACGCTATCTGATGGGTTAGAGTGCCTTTTGAGAAGAAATCAATGGATACTGGATTTGCTCCTGTTAATGAAGTTTTAAAGGCTGTACTAATCCTCTAATATGAAATGTGGAAAAGGATGAAAAGCAGCAGCAGCAGCATCTAGTGAAAACAGGAAGCTTATTAAGGCTTGGCTAGAATTTCTTCTTGGTAATATCAGAGCGACAATCATATCACAGTATTTTTTCCTGCTGACCTATGGTAGCATATCAACGATGTGAATGGCATTTTCTTTTTAGATTTTTATTTCTAGAAGGAAATATACTCCATTTCTACAACTATAATATTGAATAAAGTGATTTCTTTTTTAACAACCCCCTTAACAGTTTTTGGAGATGGCATTTCTGATTTTCAGAAATTAACGTAAAATCAGGAAGCAATATCCTATAACCTGAGAACTCTGGACAGTTCATCAGCTTTAGCTATGGTGCTTTGCCTTTAAACAGTGTGTGTGATAGCACATTATTTCAGATATGTATGTAAGATTATTTCCTGAACAATAAGATGTATGAAAGGAGAAATAATTTTTCTAATTAACACCTTTTATTAAAAAAAAAAGAATACAAAGGAAATACTGGGTGAACATAAGGTAGAAACCCACGGTTTGAAAAAACTACTAGAAGAATCTCTGGAAATGAAAGGCACAACACAATGGAGACATAGAACAGCAGCTCTCAAGAAGCAGAAGGGAACACTCAGGAACTGGAGAACAAGACATCTGAAATCCTACACACAAAAGAACAGATAGGGAAAAGAATGGGAAAATATGAGCAACATCTCAGGAAACTGAATGATAACATCAAGTTCATGAATGTACATGTCATGGGTGTCCCAGAAGGAGAAGAGAAAGGGGCAGAAGCAATAATAGAGGAGAAAATCAATGAAAATTTCCCATCTCTTATGAAAGACATAAAATTACAGATCCAAGAAGTACAGCGTACTCCAAACAGAATAGATGTGAATAGAACTATGCCAAGACACTTAATAATCAGATTATCAAATGTCAAAGACAAAGAATTCTGAAAGCAGCAATAGAAAAGTGATGCATCGCATACAAAGGAAGCTTGAGAAGACTATGCGTGGATTTCTCAGGAGAAACCATGGAGGCAAGAAGGAAGTGGTGCAATATATTTAAGATACTGAAAGGGAAAAACTGCTAACCAAGAATTCTATTATCTGGCAAAACTGTCCTTCAAATATGAGAGAGAGTTTAAAATATTCTCTGACAAACAGACAATGACCGAGTTTGTGAACAAGTTACCTGCTCTACAGGAAATGCTAAAGGGAGCACTACAGACTGATAGGAAAAGACAGGAGTCAGAGGTCTGGAATGCAATTTTGGGTGATGGTAGCACAACAATGTAAGTACACTGAACAAAGATGACTGTGGGTATGCTTGAAAGAGGAAGGTTAGGAGCATGTGGGACACCAGAAGGAAAAAAGAAAGATAAAAGACTGAGGCTGTATAACTCAGTGAAACCTGGAGTGCTCAACAATTGTGATAAAATGTACAAATGTGTTTTTACATGAGGGAGAATAAATGAATGTGACCCTTGCAAGGTGTTAAAAATGGGGTGGCACTGGGGAAAAAAATACAATCAATGCAAACTAGAAACTATAGTTAACAGAAACATTGTTTTATGCTTCCTTTAATGGAACAAAGGCAATATACCAAAGCTAAATGCCTGTAAGAGGGGGGCATAATGGAGGGGTATGGGACTCTTGGCATTGATGATGTTGTCTGACTCTTTTATTCTACTTTAGTTTAATTCTGTTTTCTTTTTGTTGCTTTTTAGCTGTCACTTCTTTTTCTTTTGTCTCTCTACCTTCTTTGACTCTTCCTTCTTCTTTGTGGAAGAAATGAAGATGTCCTTATATAGATAGTGGTGATGGTGGTGAATGCATAAATATGTGATTATACAGGGAACCACTGATTGTTTACTTAGGACGGAATGTATAGTGGGTGAACAAAAACTGCATTAAAAAAAAATGGGTTGATGAAGAAACCTTGAGGGCACTATATTGAGTGAAATAAGTCACACACATGAGAACAAATATTGTATGGTCTTACTGATACGAACTAATTAGAACATGTAAACTCACAGACATGCAATGTAAGTTACCAAGATACAGAACGAGGATAAAGAATAGGGAGTGGTTGCTAACTAGGTTGAACTTAAAGTATTTGGAAATGGGCAGAGGTGATGGTAGCACGTTATTGTGAGAATAACTAACAGTGCTGAATGGTTTGTGAATTTGGTGGAAAGGGGAAGCTCAGAGTCACATATGTCACCAGAAGGAAAACTGGAGGTTAAAATATGGGAATGTATAAAACAGTGAATCTTGGGGTGGACAATGTCTGTTGATTAATTCTGCAAATATTAGAAATCTCTTTCATGAACTTGAACAAGTGTATGACACTATAATTAGAAGCTAATAATAGAGCGGTATACAGGGAAAAAATACACCTACTGCAAACTATGTACTACAGTTAACAGTATTTTAACATTCTTTCATCAACAGTAACAAATGTACTATGCCAATACTATGAGTCAATAATGGAGAGGGAATGGTTAGAGGTATGGGAGGATTCATGTTTTCTTTTTTGTCTTTATTTCTTTTCTGGAGTAATGAAAATGTTCTAAAAATTGAAAAAAAAACATTTATTGTGGTGATGGATGCACAGCTGTGTGATGGTACTGTGGGCAACTGATTGTGCACTTTGGATCTTTGAATAATTGTATAGAATGTGAACAATCTCAATAAAATTTAAAGAAAGAGCCAAGGAAAACCATTCAAAATTAAAAAAAAAAATACACTATAGGCAAATAGCAAATTTGAACAGGCAGAAGAAAGAATCAGCAACCTAAAAGATAGGACAAAAAGAGGAATTAGAAAGTTTTAGAAGGAATAGAACAGAACTTGTGGTGAAAAGTGCAATGAAGAGTAACAGTACACTAGAGGTGTTCAGCAGATTTGAAGAAGTAGAAAAAATAATCAGCTACCAAGAACACAGGACAATCAAAATATTATAGACAGAAGAACAGATAGAGAAAAGAATGAAAAAAAGTGAGCAAAGCCTAAGGGCCCTCTGGGGACAACATGAAGCATACCAACATACATGTATGGGAGTCCCAGAAAGGAAGGAGAAGAAAAAAGGGGCAGAAAGAATATTTGAGGATTATCTGGCAAAAACAATCCTTCAAAAATGAGGGAGTTTACTCAGGGGTGTAATCTCCCTGGTAATGCAGGATATGACTCCCAGGGATGAATCTGGATCTGGCATCATGGGACTGAGAACATCTTCTTGACCAAAAGGGGGATGCGAAATGAAACGAAATAAAGCTTCAGTGGCTGAGACATTTCAAGTGGAGTCGAGGAGGTCACTCTGGTGGACATTCTTATGCACTATATAGATAACACTTTTTAGGTTTTAATGTTTTGGAATAGCTAGAAGTAAATACCTGAAACGATCAAACTCCAACCTAGTAGCCTTGACTCTTGAAGATGATTGTGTAACTATGTAGCTTACAAGGGGTGACAGTGTGACTGTGAAAACCCTGTGGATTGCACTCCCTTTATCCAGTGTATAGATGGATGAGTAGAAAAATGGGGACAAAACGTAACTGAAAAACAGGGTGGGATGGGTGGGGGTGATTTGGGTGTTCTTTTTTAATTTTAGTTTTTATTCTGATTCTAATTCTTTCTGATGTAAGGAAAATGTTCAAAAATCGACTGGGGTGTCACAGTTCCTAAAGAACCATGTTCTCTCCTTCCTCAAAAATGAGCCCTTAACTATATTCCAACTTGAGAATGTATTTGCTGCCTCATGTGATGCAGCAACTAAATTCTAAGATTCGGGACAGGAACCAGGCAGGAACAAGGAAGAAAGAACACTGGAAAAGTCAGACACATTTACCTGGGTTTGTGCTCCTGGCTTGATCTTATGTCCCTGAGCTACCCACTTCCCCTCTCTGAGCCTCAAATTTTTCAGCTGCAAAATGGGCATAATAATACTTACCTACGAGGGTTCTTGAGTGGGGAGTAGGAGATGGAATTTAAAGGAGAGAGGAAGGAGTAGGAGGAGACAGCAAGAATCTGAGGTTTGTGAGCTCAAAAACAATAAGGTTTCACGGTCCCTAACTATTAAGTGTGCTTAGCTCTGGGGAGAGAAATGGGGGCAGGGAAGGGCAGTGAGGAGGGGACTTTTATTTTTATAAACATTAGTATGTTTGAAATTTTTTTACAGTGAACATGACAATTTTGTAATGAAAATATATTTGGTGTGGATAGCATACATCAATAAAACGTTTTTTAGAAGCTTATATTTTTGAAGCATTTCATTGGAAGGTCATCCAGAAGTCTGGTAAGAGTGGTTGCTTCTGGAGAGGAGAACTGGGAGACATGAAGTCCAGGGTGGGAGGGAGACTTTGCACTGTGTACTTTTGTACTGTTTGAATTTTGTCATCATGAGCTCCTATTACTTTTTCTTTCTAATACGTATTACTTTTCAAAAGAGTTTAAAATTATTTTAAAAATAAAATAAAGAAAACATTTGAAGTAAAAAAAAAAATGGATTGGGGTGATGAATGCATAACTATAAGATCGTACTGTGAACAGGTGATTGGTACATCACAGATGATTGCATGGTATGTGAATATATCTCAATAAAATTGAATTTAAAAAAAAAAATGAGGGAGTTTAAACATTCACAGATAAACAGAAACTGAGATAGTTCATCACCAAAAGTCCTCCCTACGAGAACTGCTAAACAGAGTTCTTCAGGATGAAAGGTAAAGACAGGAAAGTGGCTTGGAGCAATGTGAAGAACTGAAGATCTTCAGTAATTTTAAATGGGTAAATGCAAAACCGAATAGTACTATATCCTCAATATATAACTCTAATTCCTATAAGAATTAAAATACAATTGAATAAGAAATAGTCATATTTCCTGATAATGGAATGCAAAATATAGACATAATGTGGGACAAATCTATATAAAAGGGGGAAACGGAGGGATATGGGGGCAGAGAATGTGTATGCTATTGAAGTTAAGTTAGTATCTTTTCAAATTAGGAGGTTATAGGTGGAGGTTGTATAATACAGACTAGACGGTAACCACAAAGAACATACTTAAAAACATACTGAAACAGATGAGAAAGGGATCAATCAGATACATCACAAAAGATAACTATAGAGAAAAGGTGGCTCCAATAAAGGAAGAGAGACAAAAAAGTTATGACATAAAAACAAAAGGACAAAATGGCTAAAATAAGTACTGCATTTATAATAACACAATGTTAATAGATTAAACTCCTCAATCAAAACAGAGATTGGCAGAATGGGTAAAAAAACACGATCCAACTATATGTTGTTTACAAGAGACAAACCTTAGACACAGAGACACAAATAGGTTGGAAGTGAAAGGATGGAAAAAGATAATCCATGTAAATAGTAACCAAAATAGAGCTGGGGTAGCTATACTAGTATGGGACAAAATAGAATTTATGTCAAAAGTTTTTACAAGAGACAACACTATATAGTAATAAAAGGGTCAATCCACCAAGAAGAAATAACAATCAAATATTTATGCACCTAACCAAAGTGCCCCAAAATACATAAGGCAAAACTGGCAAAACTGAAGGGAGAAACAGACACCTCTACTATAATAGTTGGAGACTTCAATATACTACTCTTATCAGTAGAAAACATTTAGACAGAAGATCAATAAGGAAATAGAAACCTTGAATAATATAATAAATGAACTATATCTAATAGACATATGCAGAGCATTGCACCCCAAAACAGCAGGATACACATTCTTCTCAAGTGCACATGATTGTTCTAGAGGATAGACAAAAGAAGTCTCAATGCATTTAAAAAGACTGCAATTATACAAAGCATCTTCTCTGACCACAGTGGAATGGAGGTGGGAATCAACAACAGGCAAGAACTGGTAAATCCACAAATATACAGAAGCTAAATAACACTCTCTTAAACAATCAGAGGGTCAAAAAGAAATCACAAGGGAAATCAATAAATATCTTGATGAATGAAAATGAGAAGACAGCATATCAAAACTTATAGGATGCAGTGAAAGCAGTGCTAAGAAGGGAAATTTATAGCCCTAAACGCCTACATTAAAAAGGAAGAAAGAGCTAAAATCAAAGACCTAACTGCATACCTGGAGGAAATAGAAAAACTAATCCCAAAGCAAGCAGAAGGAAAGAAAGATTAGGGCAGAAATAAATGGAATATAGAATAAAATAAAAGAGCATTAACAAAACCAACCTTTGAAAGGATCAATAAAGTTGACAAACCTTTAGCTAGACTGACAAAATGAGAGAGAGGATGCAAATAAACTCAGAAATGACCCCACAGAAATAAAAAGGATCATAAGAAAATACTATAAACAACTGTATGCCAAGAAAATAAGACAACCCTAGATGAGATGGATGAATTCCTAAAAATACACAAAGAAACACAGACTGACTCTAGAAGAAATAGAAGATCTCAACAGACCAATTATAAATAAAGAGACTGAATCAGTCAACCCTCCCCCCACAAAGAAAAGCCAAGGACCAGATGGCTTCACAGTTCAATTCTACCAAACATTCCAAGAATAATTAATACCAATCCTGCTTAAACTCTTCCAAAGAGTTGAAAAGGAGGGAACATTACCTAACTCATTCTATGAGGGCAACATCACTCTAATACCAAAGCCAGATAAAGATACTACAAAAAAGAAAATTACAGACCCATTTCTCTAATGAATATAGATATAAATTCCTCAACAAAATAACTGCAAATCAAATCCAAATGCAAATTAAAAGAATTAGAAACCATGATCCAGTGGGATTTATCCAAGGTATGCAAGGGTGGTTCAATATAAGAAAACCAGTTAATGTTATATACCATATTAACAAATCAAAGGGGAAAAACTACATGAACACCTCTGTTGATGTAGAAAAAACATTTGACAAAATCCACATCCTTTCCAGAAAGCTGTTCCTTTAAGATCCAGAATGAGACAAGAATGTCCACTGTCACCACTGTTATTCAACATTGTACTGGAAGTTGTAACCACAGCAATTAGGCTAGAAATAAAAGGCATCCAAATTGAAAAGGAAGAAGTAAAACTTTCACTATTTGCAAATGACTTGATCCTATATATAGGAAGTCCCAAAAAATCTATAACAAAGCTTCTAAGCCTAATAAGCAAATTCAGCAAAGTGGTGGGGTACAAGACCAACACTTCAAAATCAGTAGTGTTTCTATACACTAATAATGAGCAATCTGAAGAGGAAATCAAGGGGAAAAAAAGCTACTAAAAGAATAAAATATACAGGAATAATATTACCAAGGATGTAAAGGACTTATACACAGAAAACTACAAAACATTGCTAAAGAAATTAAATATCTAAATAAATGGAAGGACATTCTGAGTTCACAGAATGGAAGACTAAATATTGTCTACTCAAAGTGATTTACAAATTCAACACAACCCCAATCAAAATTCCAACAGCCTTCTTTGAAGAAATGAAAAAGCCAATCATCAAATTTATTTGGAAGGGTAAGGGGCCCCGAATCGCCAAAAACATCTTGAAAAAGAAGAATGAAATTGGAGGACTCAGGCTTCCTGATTTAAAGCATATTACAAAGTTACACTGGTCAAAACAGCAGGGTATTGGCCACTAGAATCAAATTGCAAGTTTAGAAAAGGACCCTCACATCTACGGCCAATTGATTTTTTTTAATTTGTTTTTCATTTTTTAAATTCAGTTTTATTGACATATATTCATATACGATACAATCATCCTACAATCATCATACAATCAACTGTTCACAGTACCATCATATAGTTATAAATTCATCACCCCAATCTATTTTTGAACATTTTCCTTACAACAGAATCAGAATCAGAATAAAAAATAGAAGTAAAAAAGAACATCCCAATCATCCCCCCCCATCCCGCCCTATTTTTTATTTGGTTTTCTGTCCCCATTTTTCTACTCATCCATCCATACACTAGATAAAGGGAGTGTGATCCACAAGGTTTTCACAATCACACTGTTACCCCTTGTAATCCACATTGTTATACAATTGTCTTCAGGAGTCCAGACTACTGGGTTGGAGTTTGATAGTTTCAGGTATTTACTTCTAGCTATTCCAATACATTAAAACCTAAGAAGTGTTATCTATATAGTGCATAAGAATGTCCACCAGAGTGACCTCCTCGACTCCACTTGAAATCTCTCAGCCACTGAAACTTTATTTTGTTTCATTTTGCATCCCCCTTTTGGTCAAGAAGATATTCTCAATCCCACGATGCCCGGTCCAGATTCATCCCTGGGAGTCATATCCTGCATTGCCAGGGAGATTTACACCCCTGGGAGTCAGGTCCCACGTAGGGGGAGGGCAGTGAGTTCACCTGCTAAGGTGGCTCAGTTAAGAGAGAGGCGGGAAGGAAACATCTCAGCAACAAAGAGGTACTCAAGGAGACTCTTAGGCACAATTATATGCAGATTTAGCCTCTCCTTTGCAGTAATGAGCTTCATAAGGGCAAGTCCCATGATAGAGGGCTCAGCGCATCAAACCACCAGTCCTAATGTTTGTGACAACATCAGCATCAGTCCAGGTGAGGAAACCCAACACCTCTGCATTTTCCCCCAGCTCCTCAGGGGGTATGGCCAATTGATTTTTGATAAGGCTGCCAAGCCCACCAATTGGGAAAGTACAGTCTTTTCAACAGATGGTGCTTGAGAACTGGATATCGATATGCAAAAGAATCATATATAAAAATTTACTCAAAATGGGTCCAAGACCTAAACATAAGAATGAGAACTATGAAACTCCTAAAAAAAAATGTAGGGAAGCATCTTCAGGACCTTGTGTTAAGCAATCTTTTCTTATATTTTACACCCAAAGCACAAGCACCAAAAGAAAAAAATAGGCAAATGGGACCTCAACAAAATTAAAAACTTTTGTGCATCAAAGGGCTTTTGATTAAAGTGAAGAGAACCTACCCAACGGGAGCAAGTAACTTGGAAACCACAGATCCGATAAGGTTTAATATCCAGAATATATAGAAAAATCCTACAATTCAGCAACAAAAAAAAAAACAACCCATTTAAAAAGTGGGCAAAAGACCTGAATAGATGTTTCTCCAAAGACAATTTACAAATGGCCAAAAAGCACATGAAAAGATGCTCATCATTAGCTATCAATGAAATGCAAATCAAAACCACAAGATACCATTTCACACCCACTAGAATGGCTACTATCTTAAAAAAAAAAATAAAACACACACACAAATTACAAATGTTGGAGAAAATGTGGAGAAATAGGAACACATTCATTATTGGTGGAAATATAAAATGGTGCAGCCATTGCGGAAGACAGTTTGGTGGTTCCTCAGAAAGTTAGGTATAGAATTATCATATGACCCAGCAATCCCTCTACTTAGGTATATACCTAAAAGATTTGAAAGCCAGGTTTTCGAACAGGTATTTGCACACCAATGTTCATTCAGCGTTATTCACTACTGACAAAAGGTGAAGCAACCCAAGTGTCCATCAACCAATCAATTTATAGATAAATAAAACATGGTATATACATAAAATGCAATATTATTTAGCTGTAAAAAGGAATGAAGTCCTGAAATATGCATCAGCATGGTTGAACTCTGAACACATCATGTTGTATGAAATAAAGACAGTCATAAAAGGACAAATATTGTATGACCTCAATGATATGCAATAATTAGAGTAAACAAACTCGTAGAGTCAGAATCTAGAATATAGATTACCAGGGGAATGGATAGAGTTAATGCTTAAATCGTACAGATTTTCTATTTGCATTGATTGTTAAGTTTTGGTAATGGATGGTGGTAATCGCAGCACAACATTGTGAATGTAATTAACAGCACTGAATGTTGTTAAAAGGAGAAATTTTAGATTGTATGTATGTTACTAGAATAAAAAGTGTGTACAGTCCTATGTTTGTACAATACAGAGAACCCTATTGTAAATGATTCTAAACCCTTCTGTAAACATTCTTTCATCAATTTTAACAAATGTACAACACTAATGCAAGGTGTTAATAATAGGGTGGTTTAGGGAACTTATTTTATGCATGATTTTTCTGTAAACACACAACTTCTCTAATTAAAAAAAAAAAGTGGGTAAGAAGAAGCCAGCTTAAATTTTAAATTCTTAAAAGCCAAATGTCTGCCCTCCCCTCTAAGTGGGACCTGACTCCCAGGGGTGTGAGTCTCCCTAGCAATGCGGGATATGACTCCCAGGGATGAACCTGGACCTGGCATTATGGGATTGAGAACATCTTCTTGACAAAAAGGGGGATGCAAAATGAAACAAAAAAGTTTCAGAGGCTGAGAGATGTCAAATGGAGTCGAGAGGTCACTCTGGTGGGCATTCTTACGCACTTATGTGAATATCCTTTTTTAGATTTTGGTATATTGGAATAGCTAGAGGTAAATACCTGAAGCTGACGAACCGTAACCCAGTAGCCTTGACTCTTGAAAATGATTGTGTAACTATGTAGCTTACATGGGGTGACAGTGTGATTGTGAAAACCCTGTGTATCACACTCCCTCTGTCCAGTGTATGGATAGATAAGTAGAAAAATGGGGACAAAACTAGATGAAAAATAAACAGAACTTCTAATAGGAAGTGAGACCTGGTAAGTTTGCATAGGTTAGTGTGAAATAGCAACACATCCCAAAGTAATTTGGGCAGAGAATAAAATATATGCAGGGCCCCCTTGAGGAGCCGGGGGGAAATGCAGAGGTGTTGGGCTTCCTCACCTGGATTGTTGCTGATGTTCTCACAAACATTGAGGACTCTGGTGGTTTGGTGTGCCGAGCCCTTATCTTGGGACTTGCCCTTATGAGGCTCATTACTGCAAAAGAGAGGCTAAACCTGCTTATAATTGTGCCTAAGAGTCTCCCCTGAGTACCTCTTTGTTGCTCAGATGTGGCCCTCTCTCTCCAGCTAAGCCAACTTGGCAGGTGAACTCACTGCCCTCCCCCCTACATGGGATCTGACTCCCAGGGGTGTAAATCTCCCTAGCAACATGGGATATGACTCCCAGGGATGAATCTGGACCTGACATCGTGGGATTGAGAACATCTTCTTGACCAAAAGGGGGATGCGAAATGAAATAAAGTTTCATTCGCTGAAGGATTCCAAATGGAGTCTAGAGTCACTCTGGTGGGCACACTTATGCACTATATAGATAACCCTTTTTAGGTTTTAGTGCAGTGAAATAGCTAGAAATAAATACCTGAAACTATCAAACTACAACGCAGTAGCCTTGACTCTTAAAGACGACTGTATAGCAATGTCACACAAGGGGTGACTGTAATTGTGAAAGCATTGTGGAGCGCAGTCCGTTTATCCAGTGTATATGGATGGATGAGCAGAAAAATGGCAACAAAAAACTAAATGAAAAATAGCGTGGGAAGGGAGGGATGATTTGGGTGTTCTTTTTTACTTTTATTGTATTCTTTTTTTCGCTTTTTCTGGTACAAGGAAAATGTTTAAAAAAATGCACAACCATATGATGGTACTGTGAACAACTGATTGTACACCACGGATGATTGTATGGTATGTGAGTATATCTCAATAAAAATGAATTTAAAAAAACAAAACCCCAAAAAACACACACAAAAAACAAAAAAAAATACATGACTCCTGGGGATGAGTGTGGACCTTGTATAATAGGATTGAGAAAGCCTTCTGGACCAAAAGGGGAAGAGAAATGAAACAAAATAAAGTTTCAGTAAGAACAACAACCAGACGTAGCCCCCTTCCCCATACTGCTGACACCCCCTTTCAAAGTTAGGATAGTCACCGCCTAGACACCCCTGAAGATGGAGAAAGAGCTTAAGTGAGAGGAAGGGATAGCAACAAACAAGATTTAACAAAGGTCTATGAATACTGAAACTTTATATAAATACATATTTTTTCAGATGCTGGGGTGTTGGAATAGCTGGAAGGAGGTAAATGACATGGTGGAACTGTACCCTATAACATCCTTTGAAATTTGCTCTACAGCTACTCATTGAATTGTGCTTTGAAAACCTTCACCTTTCTGTATATACCCTAAATTTCATAATAAGGGAAGAACTGAAACTGTAGAACTGTAATTCGTAACAATTTTTTTTAATTTACCTATATAACTATGTAAGTTTTGAAATTACCTATATAACTGCTCGTTGAGCTGTACATCGAAAGTTAACATATTTCTGTATGTATATTACATTTTACAATAATGGAAATAGCTGAATATTGAATAATGAAGACATTCTTTGAAATTTACTATCTAACAACTTGTGAAATCATACTTTGAAAGTCAGCACTGTTATGTATATATGTTCAAGTTCAAACTAAAAAAATGCATTAAAAACTAGATGAAAAATAGGGTGGGATGAGGGGAATGATTTGGGTGTTCTTTTTTACTTTTATTTTTTATTCCTATTTTTATTCTTTCTAGTTTAAGGAAAATGTTCAAAAATAGATTGGGGTGATGAATGCACAACTATATGATGGTACTGTGAACAGCTGATTGTACACCATGGATGACTATGGTATGTGAATATACCTCAATAAAACTGAATTAAATTAAAAAAATTAAAACAAAAAAAAAACCAATTGGCCAAGTATGGGTGAGCAAGAGTTTGAAGTGCAAGAATCCCCAGATACAAGGAGACTGCACTCACTTGAAAGCCCTTTTCCACAGGCTTCTAACTAGGTACAGGTAGGAGGTGATAAGCTACTGGGGATAAGCACGGAGCTCCAGGAACTTCCCTACACATTTCTCTCCTAAGAAGCAAAAGCTTAAGCCGCTGGGGACTGTGCAGCAAACCTCTCATCCCCAGAAGACAGGCAAAGATCCATTAGTGCCTGGGGATAGGTAGAAGCCGAAACCCTCTGCCCCTGGGGCCCTGAGCCTTGGACTCAGTATCCTGCATCTTTATGGACCAGTAAGAGGTCTGCTACTATGAGGGGTGGAGCAGGAAACTCTCCATAAAATACCAACCACAGATTAAAAAGGCAGTTTGCCATGGAAAGGAAGGACAAGAATGCTGAGAAAATCTACTTTCACCATTCGGTATTATACCAGAGGTCCTAGACAGTGCAATAAGGCTAAGACAAGAAAACTGTATCAAAAGTACAAACGTTGGAAAGAAAGAAGTAAAATGTTCTCTATTTGCAGATGACCTGACTGTAGAACCCACAAAATAACTCCTATAATTACTGAATTAGTAAGTCACAAGAGACAAGGTTAATGTACAAAAATAATTACATTTTTATAAGCTATACTGAAGCAAAAAATAAAACGAAATTAAAACAATTCCATTTACAATATTTTTAAAAAGCATAAAATATTTAGGAATAAATTTTACAAAATCCTCATAAAATCTCTATGCTGAGAACCATGTAATATTGCTGAGAAAAGTTAAAAGACCTAAATAAATGGAGAAACATATGATATTAATGGATTGGATGACTCTGCTGTTAAGATGTCATTTTTCTAAATTCAGATATGGATTGAATGGAATCCCAATCATAATTCCAGCAGGCTTTACTACAGAAATTGAAAACCAGAGTACGGTTTTTGCTATTTAAAAAAAAAAAAAAATACAATGCAAAGATGTTCAGTTTAACTCTCTTATCAGGGGTGGCCAATTTTTTCTGTAAAAGGACAGATAGCAAGTATTCCAGGCTTTGTGGGCCAGGGTCTCCGATGCAGCTACTCGGCTCTGCCACTGCAGTGGAAAAGCAGTCATCAACCACGCTTAGGAGAATGAGGCTGACTATGCTGCAGTAAAACTGCATTTACAACAACAGACCACAGGGGCCTTGGTTTACAGACTTCTGCTCTATGTAATGGGGTTTTACCTTGTACCAGATCATCAAATTTGTCAAGATTATGAGTTGTTTTGGGATAAAATTTGATTTTATTCAGTTATTTATAAAGTCCTTAACTTGAAGGGTTTTCTATTAAATTACTAATCTACCTGTAACTCTGGTAAAGAAAAAAAAAACTCTGCCATATTTCTCCCAGTGTTATTCTGTAATGACATTGTCAAATGTTTATTGCCATTGTGCTTCAATATGGGTTAGATTTGACTATATCTTTGTGATTATTGTTTGCAAGGAGGAAAGACATAAATAATTTGGTTAATTCTCCAAAGCTGAAGTGTTTCTATAAAAAGGAAACCTAAGTCTGTGTGCTTAAACAATACACTTGATATAAATCAAATATAACATAAGTATTACTTTAAACTATGTTGTCAAAGTAAAAGGATTGTACTTATTCACAGAGAGGTGGGTGCAGGTCTGTTTCCACAAAGATAACAGTCAAGCTTCCAGTTACCTCCAGGGAATTTTCAGGCTGTGATGAAAGCAACTGAAATAAATCTTCCAGAGAGGAAGATGTGTCTGTCCCATTTAGATGTCTCTGTAGAAAAAGAGAAATGGTAAATCATTCTTTAGATAAATTAAAAGACTGAAGTAGTTACCTGGGGATTTATACTTAATCTTTAAAGGGTAACCAGGTCTTACTTCCATGCTGGATTTTTATTCCTATTTTTTTCTCAGTTGGTTGAAAATTTTACATTTTATTTCTTTTTTTTTTAGTACTCTTCTTTTAATGCTTTTTTTTATTGTGAACTTTAACATATATACATAACAGGATTAACTTTCAAAGTACGATTTAACAAGTAGTTAGAGAGCAAATTTTCAAAGAATGTCATGGGTCACAGATCCACAACTTCAGCTATTTCCATTGTTATAAAATATAACATACATACAGAAAGGTGTTAACTTTCGATGTATAGCTCAACTAGCAGTTATATAGGTATTTTGAAAAACTGTTATGAGTTACAGTTCCACAGTTTCAGTTCTTTCTTTAGTACTCTTTAATAATCTAACATTCACAAAGTCAAAAGGATATCTCTTATCTCCTTCCTAATAAACAAGGACCTTTAATTCCAAACTCCTTCTCCCCCACTTCTGCCCTAACCATCCACCTTTTCATTTTTGGCTAGTATTTTAAATTCCATGCTATTTTATCCCTCCATAGTTACCCCTCACAATTGGTTACAAAATTATGTAATTTTTACAATCAATATTTATTTAGATTTACCCAAAATGTTTTACCAACTTTTTTATTCATCATTGCTTTTTTTTTTCAGTTACTTTAATCTTTATTTCTATTAGGTTTTTTGTCTACATCATTACAATAACATAGCACATACAATTTTATGTCATGTTTAACATTTACATTGTATCCTAAGCACTGTTATTACAAGTTTTTGTGACTCTCATTTTTTTTGCAATTTTATTGAGATATATTCACACACCATCTTTATTTCTATTAGGTTTTTTGTCTACATCATTACAATAATACAGCACATACAATTTTATGTCATGTTTAACATTTACATTGTATCCTAAGCACTGTTATTACAAGTTTTTGTGACTCTCATTTTTTTGCAATTTTATTGAGATATATTCACACACATACAATCACTGCTTACAGTATCATCACATAGTTGTCCATACGTTCCCATGATCAATTTTAGAACATTTTCATTACTCTAGAAAAGAAACCAGAATAAAAATAAATCCCCAATCCTCCTGTTTCAGTTTACTAATGCTGCCAGGATACAAAATACCAGAAATGGATTGGCTTTTATAAAAGGGGGTTTATTTGATTACACAGTTACAGTCTTAAGCCCATAAAGTATCCAAAATAACGCATCGACAGTCAGGTACATTCACTGGAGGATGGCCAACGGCATCTGGAAAACCTCTGTTAGCTGGGAAGGCACATGGCTGGCATCTGCTCCAGAGTTCTGGTTTCAGAATGGCTTTCTCCCAGGATGTTCCTCTCTAGGCTGCAGTTTCTCTCCAAAATGTCACTCTCAGTTGCTCTTGGGGCGTTTGTCCTCTCTTAGCTTCTCTGGAGCAAAAGTCTGCTTTCAGCGACCATCTTCAAACTGTCTCTCATCTGCAGCTCCTCTCTTAGCTCCTGTGTGTTCTTCAAAGTGTCTCTCATGGCTATAGCTAGCTCACTCCTTCTGTCTGAGCTTATGCAGTACTCTAGTAAACTAATCAAGGTCCACGCTGAATGGGCGGGACCACACCTCCATGGAAATTATCCAATCAGAGTTATCACCTACAGTTGGGTGGGGCACATCTCCATGGAAACACTCAAAGAATTACAATCTAATCAACACTAATACATCTGCCCACACAAGATTGCATCAAAGATAATGGCGTTTTGGGAGACATAATACATTCAAACTGCACACCTCCCATACCCTTAACCCCCCATATGTTGACTCATAGTGTTGGTGTGATACATTTGTTATTACTGATGAAAGAAGATTAAAATATTACTGTTAACTCTAGTCCACAGTTTGCAACAGATATGTTTTCCCCCATAAACCTCTCTATTATTAACTCCTTGTAATAGTGTTGTACATTTGTTCTAGTTAATGAAAGAACTTTTAAATATTTTTTTAATATTTGTACATTTAATCACAGTCATAATCCACCACAATATTCACTGTTCTACATTCACATCATCATTGCTTCTTAATCTCACTCCTGCCTTCAGGGATCAGTTTCTTTCTTGATGAAAAAACTTTCAGTAGTTCTTGTTAGGAAAGGTATATGAGTGGTAAATTCTCTTAAGGTTTTGAAACCTGTAATTATTTTTATTTTATCTTCAAGCTTAAATGATTGTTTAGTTGATAACAACATCAAGTCTAATGTTTTCTCTCAGGACTGTCTCTTCTGGCATTTATTACTATTGATTAAGTTTGCTATCAGGCTGATTTTTATTAATAGCTAATCTTTTTTTTTCTTCTGATAATTTTCAAGATTTCTTCCTTATTCTTTGCTGTTCTGCCATTTCACTTTGGTATGTCTGCGACTTAATTTGCTTTTCTTTACTCCCTTGGGACTGTGTGTGTTTTTAATCTGAGGACTCATCTTTAATTCTGGAAATCTTTTGCCACAGATTCTTTGAATAGTGATTCTTCTATTAGAAATAATTTAGATTTTCTCCTTCTATCAGTGATGACTGAATTTTCCTTTCATATTTTGCATATTGTTTTCTCTCTGTGATACATTCTGGGTTGATTTCCAAGTCACCATTTTCTTTAGTCATGTCTAATTTGCTATTCAACCCATCTGTTGAATTCTTAATTATGACATTTTTCAAATCTAGAATTTCATTTTGACTCTTCTAAATCTATTTTCTCTTTTCTGTTCTTGCCTTGTAGATTCTGTTCCAGTTTGCTAATGCTGCCATTATGCAAAATACCAGAAACGGACTGGCTTTTATAAAGGGGGTTTATTTGGTTACAAAGCTACAGCCTGAAGCCCATGAATATGTCCAAATTAAGGTATCGAGAGGAGTATACCTTCACTGAAGGAAGGCTAATGGCGTCTGGAAAACCTCTGTTAGCTAGGAAGGCACATGGCTGGCATCTGCTGATCCCGTGTTGTGTTCCAGCTCCTCTCTCAGCTCCTGTGCATTCTTCAAAATGTTGCTCTTGGGGTGTTTTGTCCTCTCTTAGCTTTTCTGGAGCAGACACTGGGCTAACATCTCCAAAGTGTCAGCAAAAGTCTGCTTTCAGCAGCCGTCTCCAAAATGTCTCTCTCAGCTGCTCTGAAGTCCTTCTGTTTGTGAGCTCTTTTATGGGACTCTGGTAATTAAATCAAGATGCACTCTGAATGAGCGGGGCCCACATCTCCATGGAAACAATTCAGTCAAACATTTCACACACAGTTGATTGAGTCACATCTCCACGGCAACATTCAATCAAAGGATTCCAACCTAATAGGATTGCATTAAAAAACATGGTGTTTTGGGGGACAGAATACATCCAAACTGGCACAGATTCCATTCCTTCATCTCCTTGAACAATTTAAGAACCTCAATTTTGAAGTCTTTTTCACAGAATTCAAGTGTGGATCCTGACATTTTTGTCACCTCCTGATTCTTCTGGCTATTTATTTATTCCTATTGTCTGCAGTTTTTAAAGGTGAACACATCTTTGTTGGGAGTTGTTTCTGTAGGAATCCCACACACCACGGATTATGGACTATAAAAGCAGTTTTGTGTTTTTCTCTGCAAGGGCCAATTTTTATGTTTCTATGTTACTTTCCTAGCTGCTCAGGATTCGATGGAGATGGTAGTGTGATGTGGACCCTTTATCTGGCATTGGTCTCCATTTGGGATGGAAAGACAGATTCTTTGTTTGGTCTCCTAGATGGTGGACAGAATTGCGCTAGTTCCCAATTCCTGAAAAGGAGAGCCTTTAAACATTTCTTAGCTTTCATCAGGGTGCTCAGGTTCCCCCAGGCTGGCTTCGCTTGTCATCTGCTGAACCCCAGTCTCTCTCATGACATCTGTTTCCAATTCCTCTTTGAGCTCTTCAACATCAGTGCCTGGTAAATTCTGAATTTGAGTTTCTTCTATTTGTAGAGTTCCCTGTCTTGTTTTTGAGATCTACTGTAGATTCAAAAATCATATCCATTATATTTTATCCAGGAGTTCTACATTTTTGGTTTGTGTATGGAGGTATTTTTACATGTTAGCAAGTTCACAATACTAAGTGACGTACCCATGTGCTGTGCATCATTCCCACCCAGCTTTGTACTTTACAGTTCCCTCTTCCAAAGATTCAGATCAGTTAGACTGATTAATGATTCATAATTTCTTAAGAATTTTCAGAAGTACTCAATGACTTCTGTTAATGACTCCAAAACCAACTGCTTAGTCCTGGCCGACCAATGACCAAAGTTTGCTGATGGTCACAACTGTGTGAGCATGGATGATGTCAGCACAAACAGACCTGAATTCCTAGGAAAACAATCCTTAATCATGGGTAAATAGCATTATTTGCAGAAAAGAAAGTTTAACACTTAGAGCATAGAAGTATGGGTAGGAGGATCAATCTGCTTAAACTGAATTATGGACTGGTTCTTCAAGCTAAAGATGTGTTTCATTAAATTATTTTGCCTTTTCCTTTCTTCAGTGCCCCTGGAGGTGGGAGGCCGAGGGGCTACTCCCCTACCAGCCAGGCTCTCTAGCCCTCAGCTTCTGGTTGGATGGTGGGTCAACAGGAGATCCAGGCAAGAGATGGAAGGCTGGGAGGAGAGAGCATGCCTTTGAGACTACAGTTAAGTGATAAATAAATGGTACCTTCCCAAAAGATGACTGTGAGGTTTGGATGAGTACCTGGGAAAGTGGGCTGAAATGTTGTCTCCTTCAAAGTAAATGTGGTCTTTTAATATTTCACGAATATAAAGTCCACTGGCACTAACTTGGCAGGTGAAATCACTGCCCTCCCCCTTATGTGGAACATGACCCCTGGGGAGGAATCTAGACCTGGCATCGTGGGATGGAGAACATCTTCTTGACCAAAAAGGGGATGTGAAATGAAATAAAATAAGTTTCAGTGGCTGAGAGATTCCAAAAGGAGCCGAGAGGTCACTCTGGTGGGCACTCTTACGTACAATATAGACAACCCTTTTTAGGTTCTAATGACTTGGAATAGCTAGCAGTAAATACCTGCAACTATCAAATTGCAACCCAGGACCCTTGAATCTTGAAGATGATTGTATAATAATGTAGCTTATGAAGGATGACAGTGGGATTGGGAAAGCCATGTGGACCACATTCCCGTTTGTTCAGTCTATGGATGGACGAGTAGAAAAACGGGGGCAAAAAAAAAAAAAAGAGTCCACTGGCACTGATCTGACAATGCAGTAATGTATGTGCATGGCAAAGCCACAAAGGGCACATGAATTATGAGGAAATGCAAAGTCTATACGATGAGAGGAGCTGGGGAGACTACCCACCAAATGAAGGTACAGGCAAGTGTGCCCAGGAAGGGGGATACTTGGAGAGGCAACAGAGAACTGGAGGGTGAGATCAAAAGAGCCACACAGGATATTCAAAAAGGTGCATCAAGAAGCTCACAGAGCTCAAAAAGTAATGGCATCTGGGAGATACCTAAACGTCTTTAAAAACGAGCTTATCAAAAACCTGACATTATGTTAATGCTGTTTCTCATCCTTGCTCCTAACTTTGCTTTAATGGCTTCCCACTGTCCTCCAGTACTTGAATTCCTTAATCAAAGCCCTTCCTTATCTTGTCTCTGCCCCCCTCTACGGCCTCCTCTCCACCTCTGCCCCCTTCCACTTCATAGCTGAGCCACAGAGGACATTCCTCCTGGAGGAAAAGCCTCCCAGGTGTGGCATCCATGAACATTTCCTAGGTCTAGAACACGGCTCCCCTCTTCCCTGCATCTTTTTGGTCCCAATTTAAAGTCTGCTCCCTCCAGGAAGGCTCCTGATACCCTCACAGTATGACTAAGCTGGATACCCCTTCTCGGTGCTGCCCCTCCAGCAGGCACATCGCCGGAGCACAGCACTTAACCCCGCTGGGCTCACAGGTACCTGCTCTCCTCCCCACCAGGCTGGACGGTCCTGAACGCAGGACCGCTGCCCCTGCTGCCCTGAGTCCTCACGCCCTGTCTGGTGTTTGTGACGAGGAGGTATGGAGTAACAGTGAATAAGCCTTTATGGAATAAATGAATGAACAGTTTGGTTATTCAACCCTCATTTTATTTTGTTAAGTTAAAATTATAAAGCCAATTTATTTCGTATTATAAAAATAATTCATGGTCATAATAAAATAATTAACAGCTGAGGACCTGGAGTGAAGTCAGTGTCCTGATGGCTCCACCCTCCAGGGAGGTCCTCACTTCTGTAACTCAGATACACCCAGATAAAATGCACACTGTTCTGCAGCTTATTTCCCACATCACATTGACCCACCTAATTCTTTTCAATAACTACATCATTTTCCATTATGTGGAGACGCTTTATTATACATACACACACACACGTGCATATATTTAACCAAATGGATATTTAAATATTTATGGGATTTAATTTCATCAACCTTTTCCTCCATAGCTTCTGGGTTTGGTTAGGCTTAGAACAACCACTCCCTCTCAAAGATAATAATATTCACTCATATTTTCTTCTTATACTTTTATAGCTTCATTTTATTTAAGTATTTGATCCATCTCAATTTTATTTTGATGTAAGATGCAAACCAGACTTTTCAGCATAAGTTGTTCCAATATCATTTTCTGAAAAATTCATCTTTTTCCCATTTATGTAACACAAATAAACCAGACATATATGCTGCTCTGCTACAATAAGGCGTAGCTGCGTAGCAAAACTACACACACACACATATACAGAGGAATGAGAAAGGACTTGGATTCAAAGTTTGGCTTTTTTAGGATTAAGAGCTCTTTTTCTTCATCTTCCTCCTTATAGTTTTATTAAGCTGGCATGAATGTATTTTAGATAACACCTCATTACAGGTTTAGGGGGGGAAGAGAGCACTGTGGACTGAGGTGGTCCTTTGGGAATCTTAGAAGAAGAAACAGGTTTAGGATCAGAAGAGGCAGAGAGAAGAATGAAGAGAAGGGCTGTAAAGGTGTGGAGGGCAGATTGCTGGTGTGGAGGGGCCAGAGAGAAGACCACAGCAGCCAGAGCCAGGGGCTTCTGTCGAGAAGCTGCTATAGGGAATGGGGGGGTGGTTAGGTGGTAGGGGGTTTGCTCATTATGCCAAGGAGTCTGGGTTTTATCCCAGAGAAAACAGTGAGCCATGAGGCAAAGAAGAGACATTGGAGGTGGGGAGAGGAACACACCCTGTATTTTAGAAAGATGACTCTGGAACATGGAAGACCAAAGGCTAAGAGGCCAATCGGGAAACTCATGACCAAGGGCATGGTGGCAGTTAAAGATGGGCTGAGAGGCGGGGCAAGATGGCAGACTGGTGAGCTGTATGTTTTAGTTACTCCTCCAGGAAAGTAGGTAAAAAGCCAGGAACTGCGTGGACTGGACACCACAGAGCAATCTGTCTTTGGGCATACTTCATACAACACTCATGAAAACGTGGAACTGCTGAGATCACCGAAATCTGTAAGTTTTTGCGGCCAGGGGACCCGCGCCCCTCCCTGCCAGGCTCAGTCCCGGGGGAGGAGGGGCTGTCAGCTCCAGGAAGGAGAAGGGAGAATTGCAGTGGCTGCTCTCATCGGAAACTCATTCTACTGATTCAAACTCCAACCATAGATAGACTGAGGCCAGACACCAGAGACTCTGAGAGCAGCCAGCCCAGCAGAGAGGAGACGGGCATAGAAGGAAAACAACACGAGAAGCTCCAAAGTAAAAGCAGAGGATTTTTGGAGTTCTGGTGAACACAGAAAGGGGAAGGGCGGAGATCAGGCCTTGAGGCGCATATGCAAATCCCGAAGCAAGGCTGATCTCTCTGCCCAGGGCACCTTTCCTTAATGGCCCTGGTTGCTTTGTCTATTAGCATTTCAATAACCCATTAGATCTCTGAGGAGGGCCGTTTTTTTTTTTTTGTTTTTTTTTTTTAAATCCTTTTTGCTTTTTCTAAAACAATTACTCTAAGAAGCTCAATACAGAAAGCTTCAAAGAATTGAAATTTGGGCACGTCAAGTCAAGAGCAGAAATAAGAGAGCTCTGAGACAAAAGGCAATAATCCAGTGGCTGAGAAAACTCACTAAACAACACAACCTCCCAAGAAAAGGGGGGTGTCCGCTCACAGCCACCATCCTGGTGGACAGGAAACACTCCTGCCCATCGCCAGCCCCATAGCCCAGAGCTGCCCCAGACAACCCAGTGTGACGGAAGTGCTTCAAATAACAGGCACACACCACAAAACTGGGCGTGGACATTAGCCTTCCCTGCAACCTCAGCTGAATGTCCCAGAGCTGGGAAGGGGGAGCAGTGTGAATTAACAGAGCCCCATTCAGCCATCATTTGAGCAGACTGGGAGCCTCCCAACACAGCCCAGCAGCCCAGAACTGCCCTGGGGGGACGGCACTCACCTGTGACATAGCACAGTCATCCCTCAACAGAGGACCCGGGGTGCACAGCCTGGAAGAGGGGCCCACTTGCAAGTCTCAGGAGCCATACGCCAATACCAAAGACTTGTGGGTCAGTGGCAGAGACAAACTGTGGCAGGACTGAACTGAAGGATTAGACTATTGCAGTAGCTTTAAAACTCTAGGATCATCAGGGAGATTTGATTGTTAGGGCCACCCCCCCTCCCCGACTGCCCAGAAACACGCCCCACATACAGGGCAGGCAACACCAACTACACACGCAAGCTTGGGACACCAATTGGGCCCCACAAGACTCACTCCCCCACTCACCAAAAAGGCTAAGCAGGGGAGATCTGGCTTGTGGAGAACAGGTGGCTCGTGGACGCCACCTGCTGGTTAGTTAGAGAAAGTGTACTCCACGAAGCTGTAGATCTGATAAATTAGAGATAAGGACTTCAACTGGTCTACAAACCCTAAAAGAACCCTATCAAGGACAGCAAATGCCACGAGGCCAAAAACAACAGAAAATTATAAAGCATATGAAAAAACCAGACGATATGGATAACCCAAGCCCAAGCACCCAAATCAAAAGACCAGAAGAGACACACCTAGAGCAGCTACTCAAAGAACTAAAGATGAACAGTGAGACCCTAGTACGGGATATGAAGGAAATCAAGAAGACCCTAGAAGAGCATAAAGAAGACATTGCAAGACTAAATAAAAAAATGGATGATCTTATGGAAATTAAAGAAACTGTTGACCAAATTAAAAAGATTCTGGACACTCATAGTACAAGACTAGAGGAAGTTGAACAACGAATCAGTGACCTGGAAGATGACAGAATGGAAAATGAAAGCATAAAAGAAAGAATGGGGAAAAAAATTGAAAAACTCGAAATGGACCTCAGGGATATGATAGATAATATGAAGCGTCCGAATATAAGACTCATTGGTGTCCCAGAAGGGGAAGAAAAGGGTAAAGGTCTAGGAAGAGTATTCAAAGAAATTGTTGGGGAAAACTTCCCAAATCTTCTAAACAACATAAATACACAAATCATAAATGCTCAGCGAACTCCAAATAGAATAAATCCAAAAAAACCCACTCCGAGACATATACTGATCACACTGTCAAACATAGAAGAGAAGGAGCAAGTTCTGAAAGCAGCAAGAGAAAAGCAATTCACCACATACAAAGGAAACAGCATAAGAATAAGTAGTGACTACTCAGCAGCCACCATGGAGGCGAGAAGGCAATGGCACGATATATTTAAAATTCTGAGAGAGAGGAATTTCCAGCCAAGAATACTTTATCCAGCAAAGCTCTCCTTCAAATTTGAGGGAGAGCTTAAATTTTTCACAGACAAAGAAATGCTGAGAGAATTTGCTAACAAGAGACCTGCCCTACTGGAGATACTAAAGGGAGCCCTACAGACAGAGAAACAAAGACAGGACAGAGAGACTTGGAGAAAGGTTCAGTACTAAAGAGATTCGGTATGGGTACAATAAAGGATATTAATAGAGAGAGGGGAAAAATATGGCAAACATAATCCAAAGGATAAGATGGCCGATTCAAGAAATGCCTTCACGGTTTTAACGTTGAATGTAAATGGATTAAACTCCCCAATTAAAAGATATAGATTCGCAGAATGGATCAAAAAAAATGAACCATCAATATGTTGCATACAAGAGACTCATCTTAGACACAGGGACACAAAGAAATTGAAAGTGAAAGGATGGAAAAAAATATTTCATGCAAGCTACAGCCAAAAGAAAGCAGGTGTAGCAATATTAATCTCAGATAAAATAGACTTCAAATGCAGGGATGTTTTGAGAGACAAAGAAGGCCACTACATACTAATAAAAGGGGCAATTCAGCAAGAAGAAATAACAATCGTAAATGTCTATGCACCCAATCAAGGTGCCACAAAATACATGAGAGAAACATTGGCAAAACTAAAGGAAGCAATTGATGTTTCCACAATAATTGTGGGAGACTTCAACACATCACTCTCTCCTATAGATAGATCAACCAGACAGAAGACCAATAAGGAAATTGAAAACCTAAACAATCTGATAAATGAATTAGATTTAACAGACATCTACAGGACATTACATCCCAAATCACCAGGATACACATACTTTTCTAGTGCTCACGGAACTTTCTCCAGAATAGATCATATGCTGGGACATCAAACAAGCCTCAATAAATTTAAAAAGATTGAAATCATTCAAAGCACATTCTCTGACCACAATGGAATACAATTAGAAGTCAATAACCATCAGAGACTTAGAAAATTCACAAATACCTGGAGGTTAAACAACACACTCCTAAACAATCAGTGGGTTAAAGAAGAAATAGCAAGAGAAATTGCTAAATATATAGAGACGAATGAAAATGAGAACACAACATACCAAAACCTATGGGATGCAGCAAAAGCAGTGCTAAGGGGGAAATTTATAGCACTAAACGCATATATTAAAAAGGAAGAAAGAGCCAAAATCAAAGAACTAATGGATCAACTGAAGAAGCTAGAAAATGAACAGCAAACCAATCCTAAACCAAGTAGAAGAAAAGAAATAACAAGGATTAAAGCAGAAATAAATGACATAGAGAACAAAAAAACAATAGAAAGGATAAATATCACCAAAAGTTGGTTCTTCGAGAAGATCAACAAGATTGACAAGCCCCTAGCTAGACTGACAAAATCAAAAAGAGAGAAGACCCATATAAACAAAATAATGAATGAAAAAGGTGACATAACTGCAGATCCTGAAGAAATTAAAAAAATTATAAGAGGATATTATGAACAACTGTATGGCAACAAACTGGATAATGTAGAAGAAATGGACAATTTCCTGGAAACATATGAACAACCTAGACTGACCAGAGAAGAAATAGAAGACCTCAACCAACCCATCACAAGCAAAGAGATCCAATCAGTCATCAAAAATCTTCCCACAAATAAATGCCCAGGGCCAGATGGCTTCACAGGGGAATTCTACCAAACTTTCCAGAAAGAACTGACACCAATCTTACTCAAACTCTTTCAAAACATTGAAAAAAATGGAACACTACCTAACTCATTTTATGAAGCTAACATCAATCTAATACCAAAACCAGGCAAAGATGCTACAAAAAAGGAAAACTACCGGCCAATCTCCCTAATGAATATAGATGCAAAAATCCTCAACAAAATACTTGCAAATCGAATCCAAAGACACATTAAAAAAATCATACACCATGACCAAGTGGGGTTCATTCCAGGCATGCAAGGATGGTTCAACATCAGAAAAACAATCAATGTATTACAACACATTAAAAACGCGAAAGGGAAAAATCAATTGATCATCTCAATAGATGCTGAAAAAGCATTTGACAAAATCCAACATCCCTTTTTGATAAAAACACTTCAAAAGGTAGGAATTGAAGGAAACTTCCTCAACATGATAAAGAGCATATATGAAAAAACCCACAGCCAGCATAGTACTCAATGGTGAGAGACTGAAAGCCTTCCCTCTAAGATCAGGAACAAGACAAGGATGCCCGCTGTCACCACTGTTATTCAACATTGTGCTGGAAGTGCTAGCCAGGGCAATCCGGCAAGACAAAGAAATAAAAGGCATCCAAATTGGAAAAGAAGAAGTAAAACTGTCATTGTTTGCAGATGATATGATCTTATATCTAAAAAACCCTGAGAAATCAACGATACACCTACTAGAGCTAATAAACAAATTTAGCAAAGTAGCGGGATACAAGATTAATGCACATAAGTCAGTAATGTTTCTATATGCTAGAAATGAACAAACTGAAGAGACACTCAAGAAAAAGATACCATTTTCAATAGCAACTAAAAAAATCAAGTACCTAGGAATCAACTTAACCAAAGATGTAAAAGACCTATACAAAGAAAACTACATAACTCTACTAAAAGAAATAGAAGGGGACCTTAAAAGATGGAAAAATATTCCATGTTCATGGATAGGAAGGCTAAATGTCATTAAGATGTCAATTCTACCCAAACTCATCTACAGATTCAATGCAATCCCAATCAAAATTCCAACAACCTACTTTGCAGACTTGGAAAAGCTAGTTATCAAATTTATTTGGAAAGGGAAGATGCCTCGAATTGCTAAAGACACTCTAAAAAAGAAAAACCAAGTGGGAGGACTTACACTCCCTGACTTTGAAGCTTATTATAAAGCCACAGTTGCCAAGACAGCATGGTACTGGCACAAAGATAGACATATAGATCAATGGAATCGAATTGAGAATTCAGAGATAGACCCTCAGATCTATGGCCGACTGATCTTTGATAAGGCCCCCAAAGTCACCGAACTGAGCCATAATGGTCTTTTCAACAAATGGGGCTGGGAGAGTTGGATATCCATATCCAAAAGAATGAAAGAGGACCCCTACCTCACCCCCTACACAAAAATTAACTCAAAATGGACCAAAGATCTCAATATAAAAGAAAGTACCATAAAACTCCTAGAAGATAATGTAGGAAAACATCTTCAAGACCTTGTATTAGGCGGCCACTTCCTAGACTTTACACCCAAAGCACAAGCAACAAAAGAGAAAATAGATAAATGGGAACTCCTCAAGCTTAGAAGTTTCTGCACCTCAAAGGAATTTCTCAAAAAGGTAAAGAGGCAGCCAACTCAATGGGAAAAAATTTTTGGAAACCATGTATCTGACAAAAGACTGATATCTTGCATATACAAAGAAATCCTACAACTCAATGACAATAGTACAGACAGCCCAATTATAAAATGGGCAAAAGATATGAAAAGACAGTTCTCTGAAGAGGAAATACAAATGACCAAGAAACACATGAAAAAATGTTCAGCTTCACTAGCTATTAGAGAGATGCAAATTAAGACCACAATGAGATACCATCTAACACCGGTTAGAATGGCTGCCATTAAACAAACAGGAAACTACAAATGCTGGAGGGGATGTGGAGGAATTGGAACTCTTATTCATTGTTGGTGGGACTGTATAATGGTTCAGCCACTCTGGAAGTCAGTCTGGCAGTTCCTTAGAAAACTAGATATAGAGCTACCATTCGATCCAGCGATTGCACTCCTCGGTATATACCCGGAAGATCGGAAAGCAGTGACACGAACAGATATCTGCACGCCAATGTTCATAGCAGCATTATTCACAATTGCCAAGAGATGGAAACAACCCAAATGTCCTTCAACAGATGAGTGGATAAATAAAATGTGGTATATACACACGATGGAATACTACGCGGCAGTAAGAAGGAACGATCTGGTGAAACATATGACAACATGGATGAACCTTGAAGACATAATGCTGAGCGAAATAAGCCAGGCACAAAAAGAGAAATATTATATGCTACCACTAATGTGAACTTTGAAAAATGTAAAACAAATGGTTTATAATGTAGAATGTAGGGGAACTAGCAGTAGAGAGCAATTAAGGAAGGGGGAACAATAATCCAGGAAGAACAGATAAGCTATTTAACGTTCTGGGGATGCCCAGAAATGACTATGGTCTGTTAATTTCTGATGGTTGTAGTAGGAACAAGTTCACTGAAATGTTGCTATATTATGTAACTTTCTTGGGGTAAAGTAGGAACATGTTGGAAGTTAAGCAGTTATCTTAGGTTAGTTGTCTTTTTCTTACTCCCTTGCTATGGTCTCTTTGAAATGCTCTTTTATTGTATGTTTGTTTTCTTTTAACTTTTTTTTTCATACAGGTGATTTGAAAAAAGAAGGGAAAGTTAAAAAAAAAAAAAAAAAAAGAAAAAAGAAAAAAGACAAACAAGGGGAAAAAAAAAAAAAAAAAGATGTAGTGCCCCCTTGAGGAGCCTGTGGAGAATGCAGGGGTATTCGCCTACCCCACCTCCATGGTTGCTAACATGACCACAGACATAGGGGACTGGTGGTTTGATGGGTTGAGCCCTCTACCATAAGTTTTACCCTTGGGAAGACGGTTGCTGCAAAGGAGAGGCTAGGCCTCCCTGTATTTGTGCCTAAGAGTCTCCTCCTGAATGCCTCTTTGTTGCTCAGATGTGGCCCTCTCTCTCTGGCTAAGCCAACTTGAAAGGTGAAATCACTGCCCTCCCCCCTACGTGGGATCAGACACCCAGGGAAGTGAATCTCCCTGGCAACGTGGAATATGACTCCCAGGGAGGAATGTAGACCTGGCACCGTGGGACGGAGAACATCTTCTTGACCAAAAGGGGGATGTGAAGGGAGATGAAATAAGCTTCAGTGGCAGAGAGATTCCAAAAGGAGCCGAGAGGTCACTCTGGTGGGCACTCTTATGCACACTTTAGACAACCCTTTTTAGGTTCTAAAGAATTGGGGTAGCTGGTGGTGGATACCTGAAACTATCAAACTACAACCCAGAACCCATGAATCTCGAAGACAGTTGTATAAAAATGTAGCTTATGAGGGGTGACAATGGGATTGGGAAAGCCATAAGGACCAAACACCACTTTGTCTAGTTTATGGATGGATGTGTAGAAAAGTAGGGGAGGGAAACAGACAGACAAAGGTACCCAGTGTTCTTTTTTACTTCAATTGCTCTTTTTCACTCTAATTATTATTCTTGTTATTTTTGTGTGTGTGCTAATGAAGGTGTCAGGGATTGATTTAGGTGATGAATGTACAACTATGTAATGGTACTGTAAACAATCGAAAGTACAATTTGTTTTGTATGACTGCGTGGTATGTGAATATATCTCAATAAAATGATGATTTAATAAAAAAAAAAAAAAAAAAAAAAAAAAAAAAAAAAAAAAGATGGGCTGAATGAGCCAGACACGGTGCAGGAAGACAGGGCTTGGTGGCTAGATGGGGGACAAGGGAGAGGGAGAGAGAATGCTGTGGCTCCCAGCTGATAAACAGGAAAGTAATTGGATGCTTATGGACGGCTGGGAAGAGTGTCAGATTTTAAACAGGTGTAACAGGATGTTACAGTGGAACTATTTCCAGGTCTATTAAGGGCCCAAGATAATAGGTGCCAAATATTTCTGCAAAGTGACATGCTAGGCTGCAGTGGGGCCCCTCACCCAATTGAGGGTCAAGAACGTGTGGAAGTTGGAGAGGTCAGGGAGTGCAAAAGGGAGGACTCTTTAGGGGTAAGATCTCTACCCTTCCCTCTCACTTCAAGACTGTCAAGAAGGGCTTCAAGGAGATCACTTAGAAAGCTGGGTGTGTGTTCCCTGCAGCCTGGGGAACACAGTGGATTAGTGTCCTACACCTGCCTGAGAAATATAAAGGGCAAGAGGCCAAGCAAGGGCTCCATTAGGGAAGTGACTAAACTCTCAACTTCAGGTGTATAGAGCACGTTTCCTGGACCAGGGGTAGAGAGCCAGCACATGGTTAGAGGTGGGTGTATACACCTGCAAATTCAGGTAGGAATCCTGAAGCTGGAGGTGGAGATGCAGGTGAAAGACTCCAAATAACCTTTGAATTGGAAGTGCCCATCAGACAAAGGATCAGTCATGGTCAAAGGAAACCCGAGTCAGACTGGTGCCAGTCCTGAGCCCTTAGGACCCTCACCTTTCCATCAGAGAGAAGGCAGCCTAACCAGCAGGATAGGAAGAACTGGGAAAATAGAGAAGCCAGCCACACATCCACTTTGCACTTCAGAGTGCAGTACATGAGACGGGAGGGGAGAAGCTGAACCTTGTGGTACTCTCCATCTCCAAGGACGTTCAAGGCACAGGCCCCAAATGTCCCTTCCAGGTCACAGCTGAGAACCATTAGGGTGAGGCCTGCAGGGATGTGCCTTCCATAAGGAAGTGCTGGGGGTTAAAGGGGCCTGGGAGCTCCAGACCTTCTCTGGAGCACTTGATTGGCAAGCTTGTGGGCAGGTCCTTGACAGGGCTGAGTGGAAACCAGAAGATGGCCCAGGTGAAAGAAGAGAAGCACACACTGTAGGAAGGAACCATCTTGAGCTGGCTCCAGGATTCCTCTTGAGATACCTCTGCTCACCAGTGAAGAAGGTTTAGACACTGAGAAGCCTAGGAGGTGGTCCCACTGGAGCTGCTGTTAGTCTAGGCCAGAGGCACAAAATGGGCTCCTGGACGTCCAGTGGTTCAGGTGGCCCACCAGAGACTGAGTGAGGGTGTGAGCCCAAGCCCCAGCTGGTACTGAAGGTGACCTGCTTTGGGGTCCTCTGGCTCTCCTCATCTGGCCAGCCTGGCTGCCTCTACAGATGGCTGGTTGAGAGTTACTGGGTTCAGGAAACCAGCTATTTCTTTATCCCCTGCCATGGCAAACACAACTAACAAAATCTGCTAGCAAGCTCCTGGAGAAATATACATATGTGTGTGTGTATACATATGCATATATATTTAACACTTGAGTTTAACCAGAGATAATTAATTCTATAGGATGATTACTTTGTAAATTAAACAGCCACTCCCTCAATTTAAAAAAAAAATAAGTATTTTCATATATTAGATTTGCTTATAGAACACACTCATATACAAAAATTCATTTTCAACACAAACTGTCAAAGTTAAAAAATCTACATTAAAGCCAGTGCCATGACTATACTGATAAACTCACCTCATGTCTAGATTCAGAGGCCTTTTCTGCCTCCTGGTTGGGTTTAGTTGCTATTTTATTTTCATCTTCATTGATCTGCTGTGGTGATTCCTCCTTCTGGACTGACACCCTTAGTTCATTTTCCTCATGTTGGCAACTGTAATCCACAACTTCACAGCCCTCTCTTAGTACCTCAACCTCCTATAAAAATACAGGGAGAATGTGCTAAGTAGAAATCTGGATTTCAACAAATAAGTCAAATAAGTCAAATGTCTTTAAAACTGCATTGTATTTACTGAGCAGTGACCGTGAAAACTCACAAGTCAAAAGCTAAGACTGGTATTTTATTATTTCAATACCAAAGACACATCCAATTCTGAAACCAAGGTCAGTTTTGTATCCTCTCCTTCTTAAGTGCTATCTCTGAGACAGACCATTCTAATCTGCATAATTTAAATTAAATTCTATGCATCTAAAAGCATCTGAATTTAAAATACTTGCAAATTTGATTAGATATGGAAGCCAAGATTGCTAGCAGGCAATTTTTATTCAGTTTCCTGTTGAAAATAGATCAAACAGCTAAGGTGGGAGGAAAACTGGTTACAGAGTTGACTTCCACTTTCTACACTTCTGTATTATTCAAATATTTTACAATGAACATGTATTCTTTTTACAATGAGGGAAAAGATATTTTATTTTGAGAAAATAAAGTTAACAACAAAGCTTAAATTATTTCCACAGATATTTCCCACTATGCTTATCTACCCAGATGAATTCTTCCACCTTTTAACTGAACTGAGACTTAACTAATTAAAAGACTAGGGATCCTTCTAAATGTTCAAATAGTCACACACATACACACACTGATACTTTCCATTATGATATGAAAAGATCTGTAAAAAAACCTGTAAAAAAATTTTCTCTCTCCAACACCAAGCTTCTCAAACTCTTTCAAAGGATCTATTTTAAATTTCTGATTTCTAGCAACATGACACACAGGACAACTCAAGGACAGCACACCCTTTTCCTGTACCCCATGTTGATGCCAACCTTAAAAAAAAAAAAAATGAAGGTCAAAAGAAACAGTATTCCACAGATGTCAAAAGCAAGGAGCGAAATCAAAACAAGAGCAGTAAAAGGTGACCCTGGTGACCCGTGGGATTTTACTTACTTCTCTTTTTAAATACATAGGTATTAAGAAGAACTAATTTCTGCATGCCCAGAACACACATTGAAAGAAGCATAAATGAAGTGGAAAATTCTACCATATAATAATGGATCATAATTCATTGTGTAAATTAAGAATCAATGAGTTCACTCAGATATAAACAAATAAATAAATGAGGGAGAAGGGAAACTCATCCTTAGAGTAGACTGCAACTAATAAATACAGGAGAATGATGGAATTTGAACATCAATTGATTCTAAGACTTGGGAATAATAGTTTGATGAGACACAAGATTATTTCTTCTCAAAGTATCATCTCATAGATCACTTGTTAATTAAAAAATGGGGGGGGAACACTATAGGAGAAACCTGGCAGATCCCTTCCTAAGCAAATCGTCAAACCTAACATCACAACATTGATATAAACCAACATAATGTGCCTCCTGATATGATCTGGAGAAGCACACAATATTCCTGCCTAACACTCATAACCTCTTTGTAATCATGAGACGAAATTAGACATATCAAAATCAGGGACCAGTTTACAAAATAACTGGCTGATATTCTTAAAAAATCTCAAGATCAAAAAATACCAAGGCTAGAGATTTTTCTTCTGGGGAAAATGGAGGAGTAGGGGCTGCAGGACACACTCCTCCTCCACAAGCAGCTAGTGGACAGCCAAAAACTATCTGAAACAACATTTCTGGGGTTCCAGAGGCCAGGCGAGAGCACTGTACAGCATCCAGGGAAGAGCATGACAGAGAGAATGGGAAACTGCAACAGACAAACTGTGAGTGAATCGCTCAGCAGCAGTGGCTGTGCCATCCCCCATGTTCCAGGAAAGCAGCCTCAGTAGGGTCTGTGGCTGGCTGCTCCAGACAGAGAGGGATGCAGAGGCCTTCCTCCCCAGAACACGGTGGGGCAAGGCTGAGCACCTAGTGTGGCTTCTGATGGCTAGTTTGGAACGCTGGGTCCTAGGTCTGAACCCTGGTTCTAGCCTGTCCGGACAGGATTCCCTGCAGACACTGTTTCAACACCAGGGGTGGGGCCTATGAAGGTTGAAGAAACACACTCCCTTCTTAGTGCTGCAAGGAATAGTTTGCCTGAGAGTGCCAGCAACTGGACAGGCCAGGAAAGCAAAGTTTCGAGGAGCCACAAAAAGGGGGGGGGGGGGGAGGGTGCTGGCATCTTTCCTGACCCTCTCCCCAGGCCCTTTGGAACTGATCTGTGCCCACTTTGTGGGCCCCTGGGTCCTCTTTTGATCTGTTAAACATGGGCAATTCTAAAGATTGAGAATAAGTTGAACCAAGTGTCAAAGAAGAGCCTTAACTCAAAGCCAAACAACAATAAAACCCCTAGGCAAGAGAGAGAAATTGTCTATCAGAGAAAACTCATCAAGATAATCAGATGCCTAGACATCAGCAAAAAATTAGAAGCCATACCTAGAAACAGGAAGATATGGCCCAGTCAAAGGATCAAATAAAAAAGTTGGAGGAGACACAGAATTTGGAACTAATCAGAGATGTTCAAACAAATCTCCTAAATCAATTTCAGGAGATGAAGGAAAATATGGCTAAAGAGAAAAAGGTTAATTTTCTTGTGGTATGGTAGGGGCACACTGGAAGCAATGACATTATTTTAAGATATTTGTTTTTCCTATTCCTTTCTTTTATTTTGTCTTGAAAAAAAATTTTTTTTGATAAGTATTTAAAACTTAAAAAAAGAAAAAAGAATATTAAGACACTGGGTGAGCATAAAGAACAATTTGAAAGTATATAAAGAAACATAACAGAAATCATGGGAATGAGAGGCATGCCTGAAGGCACTAAAAACAGACTAGAGGCATAAGCAGCAAAAGAAAGGATCAGTGAGCTAGAAGACAAAGACATCCAAAATCAGACAGACAGAAGAACAGATAGAGAAAAGAATGGAAAAAATGGAACAGGGTCTCAGGGAATTGAATGACAGCATGAAGCACACAAACATACATGCCATGGGTATCCCAGAAGTAGAAGGGAAGGGAAAAGGGGCAGAAAGGATATTTGAAGAAATAATAGACGAAAATTTCCCAACTCTTATGAAAGACTTAAATATGCATGTCCAAGAAGCACAATGTACTCAAAACAGAATAAACCCAAACAGAACAACCCCAAGACACATACTAATCATAATGTCAACTATCAAAGATAAAGAGAGAATTCTGAAAGCAGCAAGAGCAAAGCAATTCACTGCATAAAGGGCTCCTCAATAAGACTAAATGCTGATTTCTCATCAGAAACCATGGAGGTGAGAAGGCACTGGTACACTATATCTAAGGTACTGAAAGAGAAAAATGGCCAGCCAAGGATTCTTTATCTGGCAAAACTGTCCTTCAAAAATGAAAAGTTTAAAATATTCACAGATAGACAGAAACTGAGAGTTCATTAACAAGAAACCTGCCCTACAGAAATACTAAAGGGAGGGTTCTGAAGGCTGAAAGGAAAAGACAAGATACAGTGGCTTGGAGGAGAAGGTAGAAATGAAGATCATCAGTAAGGGTAACCAAAAAGGGTAAAAAGAGAGACAAAAATAATGACACATAAAAGTCAAAGGATAAAATCGTTGAAGTAAGTACTGCCTTTACAATAATAAGATTGAATGTTAATGGATTAAACTCTCCAATCAAAAGGCACTGACTGGCAGAATGGATAAATAACTATATGTATATATATGATCCATCTATATGCTGTCTACAAAAGACTCATCTTACATCCAAGGACACAAATGGGTTGAAAATGAAAAGTTGGAAAAAGATATTCCACACAACAGTAACCAAAAAAGAGCTGTAGTAGCTATACTAGTATCAGACAAAATAAGATTTAAAATGCAAACCTGTTATAAGAGACAAAGAAGGACACTATATATTAATAGAAGGGGCAATTTACCAAAAAGAAATAACAATCATAAAAATGCACCTAACCAGGGTAGCTCAAAATACATGAGACAAACACTAGCAAAACTGAAGGGAGAAATAGACGTCTCTACAGTAACAGGAGGAGGTTTCAGTCCATCAAGAAAACATAAGAATCATAAATATCTATACACTGAGCCAGAGTGCCCCAAAATACAGGAGGCAAACACTGAAAAGACTGAAGGGAGAAGTAAACACTTCCACAGTAATAGTTGGTGACTTCAATAACCACTCTCATCAATAGACAGAACACCTAGACAGAGGATCAATAAGGAAACAGAGAACTTGAATAATATGATAAATGAACTAGACTTAATACACATATACAGAATATAGCACTCATAACAGCAAGATATAAATTCTTCTCAAGTGATCACAGATCATTTTCTAGGATAGATCACCTGTTGTCACAAAACAGGGTTCAATAAATTTAAAAAGACTGAAATTATATAAAACACTCTCTCTGACCATAATGGAACAAAGGTGGAAATCAATAATAGGTGGAGAAACAGAAAATTCACAAATATATAGAGGTTAAACAACACACTCAAACAATCAGTGGGTCAAAGAAGAAATCACAATGGAAATCAGTAAATACCTGGAGACAAATGAAAACGAGAACACAACATATCAAAACTTATGGGAGAGGCGGGGCAACATGGCGGAGTGGTGAGGTGTATGTTTTAGTTACTCCTCCAGGGAAGTAGGTAGAAAGCCAGGAACTGTGTGGACTGGACACCGCAGAGCAATCTGACTTTGGGCATACTTCATACAACACTCATGAACATGTGGAACTGCTGAGATCAGCGAAATCTGTTAAGTTTTTGTGGCCAGGGGACCCGCGCCCCTCCCTGCCAGGCTCAGTCCCGTGGGAGGAGGGGCCGTCAGTGCTGGGAACGAGAAGGGAGAACTGCAGTGGCAGCTCTTACCGGAAACTCATTCTACTGATCCAAACTCCAATCATAGATAGACTGAGACCAGACACCAGAGAATCTGGGAGCAGCCAGCCAAGCGGAGAGTAGATAAGGAAAGCAAAAACAGCAAGAAAAACCCAAAAATAAAAGAGGAGACATTTTGGAGTTCTGGTGAACATAGAAAGGGGAAGGGCAGGCCCTGAGGCTCATACGCAAATCCCGAAGAAAAACCGTCTCTCTGCCCTCTGGACCTTTCCTTAATGACCCTAATGGCTTTGTCTCTTAGCATTCCAATAACCCATTAGATCTGCCAGGAGGGACTTTTTTTTTTTAATCATTTTTTCTTTTTCTAAAAAATTACCCTAAGAAGCCCAATACAGAAAGCCTCAAAGACTTGCAATTTGGGCAGGTCGAGACAAGAGCAGAACTAAGAGAGCTCTGAGACAAAAGGCAATAATCCAGTGGCTGAGAAAATTCACTAAACACCACAACTTCCCAAGAAAAGGGGGGTGTCCTCTCACAGCCATCATCCTGGTGGACAGGAAACACTCCTGCCCATCGCCAGCCCCATAGCCCAGAGCTGCCCCACACAACCCAGTGTGACGGAAGTGCTTCCAATAACAGGCACACACCACAAAATTGGGTGCCTTCCTGCACCCTCAGCTGGCTGTCCCAGAGTTGGGAAGGTGGAGCAGTGTGAATTAACAGGCCCCATTCAGCCATCCTTTCAACAGACTGGGAGCCTCCCTACACAGCCCTGCAGCCCAGAACCGCCCTGGGGGGACAGCACTCACCTGTCACATAACACAATCATCCCTCAACAGAGGACCTGGGGGTGCACGGCCTGGAAGAGGGACCCACTCGCAAGTCTCAGGGGCCATACGCCAATACCAAGGACTTGTGGGTCAGCGGCAGAGACAAACTGTGGCAGGACTGAACTGAAGGATTAGACTATTGCAGCAGCTTTAAAACTCCAGGAACACCAGGGAGATTTGATTGTTAGAGCCGCCCTCCATTCCCTGACTGCCCAGACACACGCCCCATATACAGAGCGGGCAACACCAACTACACATGCAAGCTTGGTACACCAATTGGACCACACAAGACTCACTCCCCCACTCAGCACAAAGACAAAGTGGGGGAGAACTGGCTTGAGGGGAACAGGTGGCTCATGGACGCCACCTGCTGGTTAGTTAGAGAAAGTATACTCCACAAAGCTGTAAATCTGACAAATTAGAGATAAGGATTTCAATCGGTCTACAAATCCTAAAAGAATCCTATCAAGTTAAGCAAATGCCAAGAGGCCAAAAACAACAGAAAATTTTAAAGCATATGAAAAAAACAGACAATATGGATAACCCAAGCCCAAGCACCCAAATCAAAAGATCAGAGGAGACACAGTACTGGAGCAATTAATCAAGGAACTAAAGATGAACGATGAGACCATGGCAGAGGATATAAGGACATCAAGAAGACCCTAGAAGAGCATAAAGAAGACATTGCAAGACTAAATAAAAAAATGGATGATCTTATGGAAATGAAAGAAACTGTTGACCAAATTAAAAAGATTCTGGATACTCACAGTACAAGATTAGAGGAAGCTGAACAACAGATCAGTGACCTGGAAGATGACAGAATGGAAAATGAAAGGACAAAAGAAATAATGGGGAAAAAAATCGAAAAAATCAAAATGGACCTCAGGGATATGATAGATAATATAAAACGTCCGAATATAAGACTCATTGGTGTTCCAGACGGGGAAGAGAAGGGTAAAGGTCTAGGAAGAAATTGTTGGGGAAAACTACCCAAATCTTCTAAACAACATAAATACACAAATCATAAATGCCCAGCGAACTCCAAATAGAATAAATCCAAATGAACCCACTCCGAGACATACTCTGATCACACTGTCAAATATGGAAGAGAAGGAGCAAGTTCTGAAAGAAGCAAGAGAAAAGCAAGTCACCACATACAAAGGAAACAGCATAAGACTAAGTAGTGACTACTCAGTGGCCACCATAGAGGCGAGAAGGCAGTGAGTGGCATGATATATTTAAAATTCTGAGTGAGAAAAATTTCCAACCAAGAATACTTTATCCAGCAAAGCTCTCCTTCAAATTTGAGGGAGAGCTTAAATTTTTCACAGACAAACAAACGCTGAGAGAATTTGCTAACAAGAGACCTGCCCTACTGGAGATACTAAAGAGAGCCCTACAGACAGAGAAACAAAGAAAGGACAGAGAGACTTGGAGAAAGGTTCAGTACTAAAGAGATTCGGTATGGGTACAATAAAGGATATTAATAGAGAGAGGGAAAAATATATATATGACAAACATAAACCAAAGGATAAGATGGCTGATTCAAGAAATGCCTTCACGGTTATAATGTTGAATGTAAATAGATTAAACTTCCCAATTAAAAGATATAGATTCGCAGAATGGATCAAAAAAAATGAACCATCAATATGTTGTGTACAAGAGACTCATCTCAGACACAGGGACACAAAGAAATTGAAAGTGAAAGGATGGAAAAAAATATTTCATGCAAGCTACAGCCAAAAGAAAGCAGCTGTAGCAATATTAATCTCAGATAAAATAGACTTCAAATGCAAGGATGTTATGAGAGACAAAGAAGGCCACTACAAACTAATAAAAGGGGCAATTCAACGAGAAGAAATAACAATCATAAATGTTTATGCACCCAATCAAGGTGCCACAAAATACATGAGAAACACTGGCAAAAGTAAAGGAAGCAATTGATGTTTCCACAATAATTGTGGGAGACTTCAACACATCACTCTCTCCTATAGATAGATCAACCAGACAGAAGACCAATAAGGAAACTGAAAACCTAAACAATCTGATAAATGAATTGGATTTAACAGACATATATAGAACATTACATCCCAAATCACCAGGATACACATTCTTCTCTAGTACTCATGGAACTTTCTCCAGAATAGATCATATGCCGGGACATAAAACAAGGCTCAATAAATTTAAAAAGACTGAAATTATTCAAAGCACATTCTCTGACCACAATGGAATACAATTAGAAGTCAATAACCATCAGAGACTTAGAAAATTCACAAATACCTGGAGGTTAAACAACACACTCCTAAACAATCAGTGGGTTAAAGAAGAAATAGCAAGAGATATTGCTAAATATATAGAGATGAATGAAAATGAGAACACAACATACCAAAACCTATGGGATGCCGCAAAAGCGGTACTGAGGGGGAAATTTATAGCACTAAATGCATTAAAAAGGAAGAAAGAGCCAAAATCAAAAAACTAATGGATCAACTGAAGAAGCTAGAAAATGAACAGCAAACCAATCCTAAACCAAGCAGAAGAAATAACAAGGATTAAAGCAGAAATAAATGACATAGAGAACAAAAAAACAATAGAGAGGATAAATAACACCAAAAGTTGGTTCTTTGAGAAGATCAACAAGATTGACAAGCCCCTAGCTAGACTGACAAAATCAAAAAGAGAGAAGACCCATATAAGCAAAATAATGAATGAGAAAGGTGACACTACTGCAGATCCTGAAGAAATTAAAAAAATTTTAAGAGGATACTATGAACAACTCAAACTGGATAATGCACAGGAAATGGACAATTTCCTGGAAACATATGAACAACCTAGACTGACCAGAGAAGAAACAGAAGACCTCAACCAACCCATCACAAGCAAAGAGATCCAATCAGTCATCAAAAATCTTCCCACAAATAAATGCCCAGGGCCAGATGGCTTCACAGGGGAATTCTACCAAACCTTCCAAAAAGAACTGACACCAATCTTACTTAAACTCTTTCAAAACATCGAAGAAAATGGAACACTACCTAACTCATTTTATGAAGCTAACATCAATCTAATACCAAAACCAGGCAAAGATGCTACAAAAAAGGAAAACTACTGGCCAATCTCCCTAATGACTATAGATGCAAAAATCCTCAACAAAATACTTGCAAATTGAATGCAAAGACACATTAAAAAAATCATACACCATGACCAAGTGGGCTTCATTCCAGGCATGCAAGGATGGTTCAACATAAGAAAATCAATGAATTACAACACATTAACAAATCAAAAGGGAAAAATCAAACGATCATCTCAATAGATGCTGAAAAAGCATTCGACAAAATCCAACATCCCTTTTTGATAAAAACACTTCAAAAGGTAGGAATTGAAGGAAACTTCCTCAAAATGATAAAGAGCATATATGAAAAACCCACAGCCAGCATAGTACTCAATGGTGAGAGACTGAAAGCCTTCCCTCTAAGATCAGGAACAAGACAAGGATGCCCGCTGTCACCACTGTTATTCAACATTGTGCTGGAAGTGCTAGCCAGGGCAATCCGGCAAGACAAAGAAATAAAAGGCATCCAAATTGGAAAAGAAGAAGTAAAACTGTCATTGTTTGCAGACGATATGATCTTATATCTAGAAAACCCTAAGAAATCGACGATACAGCTACTAGAGCTAATAAACAAATTTAGCAAAGTAGCGGGATACAAGATTAATGCACATAAGTCAGTAATGTTTCTGTATGCTAGAAATGAACAAACTGAAGACACACTCAAGAAAAAGATACCATTTTCAATAGCAACTAAAAAAATCAAGTACCTAGGAATAAACTTAACCAAAGATGTAAAAGACCTATACAAAGAAAACTACATAACTCTACTAAAAGAAATAGAAGGGGACCTTAAAAGATGGACAAATATTCCATGTTCATGGATAGGAAGGCTAAATGTCATTAAGATGCCATTTCTACCCAAA
Organism: Choloepus didactylus; assembly: GCF_015220235.1. Classification (NCBI taxonomy): domain Eukaryota; kingdom Metazoa; phylum Chordata; class Mammalia; order Pilosa; family Megalonychidae; genus Choloepus; species Choloepus didactylus. Next base: position 135,797,364 of record NC_051311.1, on the reverse strand, counting down.
CTCATCTACAGATTCAATGCAATCCTAATCAGAATTCCAACAACCTACTTTGCAGACTTGGAAAAGCTAGTAATCAAATTTATTTGGAAAGGGAAGATACCTCAAATTGCTAAAGACACTCTAAAAAAGAAAAACGAAGTGGGAGGACTTACACTCCCTGACTTTGAAGCTTATTATAAAGCCACAGTTGTCAAAACAGCATGGTACTGGCACAAAGATAGACATATTGATCAATGGAGTTGAATTTAGAATTCAGAGATAGACCCCCAGATCTATGGGCAAGTGAACTTTGATAAGGCCCCCAAAGTCACCGAACTGGGTCATAATGGTCTTTTCAACAAATGGGGCTGGGAGAGTTGGAAACCCATATCCAAAAGAATGAAAGAGGGCCCCTACCTCACACCCTACACAAAAATTAACTCAAAATGGATCAAAGATCTCAATATAAAAGAAAGTACCATAAAACTCCTAGAAGATAATGTAGGAAAACATCTTCAAGACCTTGTATTAGGCGGCCACTTCCTAGACTTTACACCCAAAGCACAAGCAACAAAGGAAAAAACAGATAAATGGGAATTCCTCAAGCTTAGAAGTTTCTGTACCTCAAAGGAATTTGTCAAAAAGGTAAAGAGGCAGCCAACTCAATGGGAAAAAATTTTTGGAAACCATGTATCTGACAAAAGACTGATATCTTGCATATATAAAGAAACCCTACAACTCAATGACAATAGTACAGACAACCCAATTATAAAATGGGCAAAAGATATGAAAAGACAGTTCTCTGAAGAGGAAATGCAAATAGCCAAGAAACACATCAAAAAATGTTCAGCTTCACTAGCTATTAGAGAGATGCAAATTAAGACCACAATGAGATACCATCTCACACCAATTAGAATGGCTGCCATTAAACAAACAGGAAACTACAAATGCTGTAGGGGATGTGGAGAAATTGGAACTCTTATTCATTGTTGGTGGGACTGTATAATGGTTCAGACACTCTGGAAGTCAGTCTGGCAGTTCTTTAGAAAACTAGATACAGAGTTACCCTTTGATCCAGCGATTGCACTTCTCGGTATATACCTGGAAGATCGGAAAGCAGTGACACGAACAGATATCTGCACGCCAATGTTCATAGCAGCATTATTCACAATTGCTGAGAGACGGAAACAACCCAAATGCTCTTCAACAGATGAGTGGATAAATAAAATGTGGTATTACACAGTATGGAATACTACACAGCAATAAGTAGGAACGATGTCATGAAAAATATGACAACATGGATGAACTTTGAAGACATGATACTGAGAGAAATAAGCTAGGCACAAAAAGAGAAATATTATATGCTATCACTAATGTGAACTTTGAAAAATGTAAAACAAATCGTTTATAATGTAGAATGTAGGGGAACTAGCGATAGAGAGCAATTAAGGAAGGGGGAAAGATAATCCAATAAGAACAGATAAGCTATTGTGGGTAAATTTAACATTCTGGGAATGCCCAGGAATGACTATGGTCTGTTAACTTATGATGAGTATAGTAGGGACAAGTTTACAGAAATGTTGCTATATTAGGTTACTTTCTTGGGGTAGAGTAGGAACATGTTGGAAGTAACGGAGTTATTTTAGGTTAGTTGTCTTTTTCTTACTCCCTTGTTATGGTCTCTCTGAAATGTTCTTTTATTGTATGTTTTTTTTAATTTTTTAAATTTTTTATACAGTTGATTTAAAAAAAAAAGTTAAAAAAAAAAAAAAACCCAAGGAAAAAACTATGCAGAGCCCCCTGGAGGAGCTGGTGAAGAATGCAGGGGTATTGGGCTTCCCCACCTTGATGGTTGCTAATGTGCTCACAGACATAGGGGACTGGTGGTTTGATGGGTTGAGCCCTCTACCACAGGATTTGCCCTTGGGAAGACTGTTGCTGCAAAGGAGAGGCTAGGACTCCCTATAATTGTGCCTAAAAGCCTCCTCCTGAATGCCTCTTTGTTGCTCAGATGTGGCCCTCTCCCTCTGGCTAAGCCAACTTGAAACGTGAAGTCACTGCCCTCCCCACTACATGGGATCAGACACCCAGGGGAATGAATTTCCCTGGCAACAGGGAATATGACTCCCGGGGAGGAATGCAGTCCCGGCATCGTGGGATGGAGAACATCTTCTTGACCAAAAGGGGGAAATGAAAGGAAATAAGCTTCAGTGGCAGAGAGATTCCAAAACAAGCCGAGAGGTCACTCTAGTGGGCACTCTTATGTGCAATACAGACAACCCTTTCTAAGTTCTAATGAATTGGGGTAGCTGGTGGTGGATACTTGAAACTATCAAACTACAACCCAGAACCCATGAATCTCGAAGACAATTGTATAAAAATGTAGCTTATGAGGGGTGACAATGGGATTGGGAAAGCCATAAGGACCACACTCCCCTTTGTCTAGTTTATGGATGGATGAGAAGAAAAATAGGGGAAGGAAACAAACAAACAAACAGACAGACAAAAGCACCCAGTATTCTTTTTTACTTTAATTGCTCTTTTTCAGTTTAATTATTATTCTTGTTATTGTGTGCTAATGAAGGTGTCAGGGATTGATTTAGGTGATGAATGTACAACTATGTAATGGTACTGTGAACAATCGAATGCACAATTTGTTTTGTATGACTGCGTGGTATGTGAATATATCCCAATGAAATGACTATTAAAAAAACACACAAAAAAACTTACGGGATGCAGCAAAGGTAGTGCTGAGAGGAACATTTACAGCCCTAAATGCATAGATTAAAAAAGAAGAAAGAGCTAAAATCAAAGACCTAACTGTATCCCAGGTGGAAATAGAGTAAGAACAGCAAACTAATCCAAAGCAAGCAGAAGGAAAGATATAACAAAGATTAGAGCAAAAATAAATGAAATAGAGAATAAAAAAAACAGAGAGCATTAACAAAACCAAAACTTGGTTCTTTGAGAAAAGCAATAAAATAGACAGAACTTTAACTAGTCTGACAAATAAAAAAAAGAAAGAAGATGAAAATAAATAAAATCAGAAATGAGGAGGACCTCACTACTGACCCCACAGAAATAAAGAGGATCATAAGAAGATACTATGAACAATCGTATGCCAACAAATTAGAAAACTTAGATGAAATGGACAAGTTCCTAGAAACAAATGAACAACCTACACCAACTCTAGGAGAAACATAAGACCTCCACATACCAATTACAAGTAATGAGATTGAATCAGCTATCAAAAAGCTCCCAAAAAAGAAAAGCTGAGGACCAGATGGCTTCACAGGTGAATTCTACCAATCACTCCAAGAAGAATTATTACCAATCTTGCTGAAATCCTCCAAAAAACTGAAGAGGAGGGAACACTACCTCACTCATTCTATGAAGCCAACATTACCCTAATACCAAAGACAAAGATACTACAAGAAAAGAAAATTACAGACCAATTTCTCTAATGCAAATAGATGCAAAAATTCTCAAGAAAATACTTGCAAATCAAATCCAACTGCACATTAAAAAGAATTATATGCCATTACCAAGTGGGTTTTATCCCAGGTATCCAAGGGTGGTTCAGCATAAGAAAATCAACTAAGGTAATTCACCACATTAACAAATCAAAAGGGAAAAACCACATGATCATTTCAAATGACACAGAAAAGGTATCTGACAAAATCCAGCATCCTTTTTTGATAAAAAAATTCAAAAGATAGTAATAAAAGGAAACTTCCTCAACATGAAAAAGAATATATATGAAAAACTCACAGCAAACATTGTACTCAATGGTAAGAGACTGAAAGCTTTCCCTCTAAGATCTGGAACAAGACAGGGATGCCCACTGTCACCACTGTTATTCAATATTGTTGTAGAAGTTCTAGCAAAAGCAGTTAAGCAAGAAAAAGAAATAAAAGGCATCCAAATTGGAAAAGAAGAAGACAAATTTTCACTATTTGCAGATGACATAATCCTATATACAGAATAGAAAGCCCCCAAAAATCTACAACTAGGTTACTAGAACTAATGAGTTCAGCAAAGTGGCGGAGATACAAGACCAACACCCCCAAATTCAGTAGTGTTTCTATAGGCTAGTTACGAGCAATCCAAGGAGGAAATCAAGAAAAAAATTCCACTATAATAGCAACTAAAAAAATATCTAGAATAAATTTAACCAAGGATGTAAAGGAATTGTACACAGAAAACTACAAAACAGTGCTTAAGGAAATCAAGAAGATCTAAATAAATGGGAGGACATTCTGCGTTCATGGATGGAAGACTAAACATTGTTAAGATGTCAGTTCTACCCAAAACAAATTACAAATTCAACACAATCCCAATCAAAATTCCATAGCCTTCTTTGCAGAAATGGAAAAGCCAATCATTTCAAATTTATTTGATGATACTGTATGCCAGTGATTGATACTTTGGATGGTTTGTATGGTGTGTGAATATATCTCAATAAAACCACAATAAAAATATTTTAAAAAATTTTTATTTGGAAGGCTAATGGGCCCCAAATAGCCAAAACATCTTGAAAAGAAGAACAAGGTTGGAGGATGGCTCAGTTCCTGACTTTAAAGCAAATTACAAAGCTACAGTGTCAAAACAGTACGATACTGGCATGACAGATATACTGACCAATGGAATTGAATTGAGAGTTCAGAAATAGACTCCCACATCCATGGCCAAGTGATACTTGACAAGGCTACCAAGTGCACTCAACTGGGAGAAAACAGTGGCTCATTAAAGGGTGCTGGGAGAATGGGCTATCCATATCCAAGAGAATTAAAGAGGACCCCTACCTCACACCTAATAAAAAAATTTACTCAAAATGGATCAAAGACTTAAATATAAGAACCAGGACCATAAATACTCCCAGAATAAAATGTAGGGAAGCATTTACAAGATTCATGGTAGGCAATGGTTTCTTAGACATTATACCCAAAGCACAAGCAACAAAAGAAAAAATAGATAAATGAGACTGCCTCAAAATTAAAAACTGCTGTGCTTCAAAGGACTTTGTCAAGAAACTGAAAAGTTGCCTATTCAATGGGAGAAAATACTTGGAAACCACATATCTGGCAAAGGTTTAATATCCAGAATATATAAAGAAATCCTATAATTCAACAATAAAAAGACAAATAACCCAATTGAAAAATGGGCAAAAGGCTTGAATAGATATTTTTCCAAAGAGGAAATACAAATGGCCAAAAAGGACATAAAAAGATGCTCAAGACCACTGCTATTAGGGAAATGCAAATCAAAACCACAATGAGATATCACCTCACACCTACTAGAATGGGCATTATTAAACAAACAGGAAACCATGAGTGTTGGAGAGGATGTGGAAAAACAGGAACACTTATTCACTGCTGGTGGGAATGTGAAATGGTACAGCCACTGTGGAAGACAGTCTGGTGGTTCCTCAGAAAGTGAAGTATAATGTTGCCTTATGATCTGGCAATTCCCCTACATGGTATATACCCAGAAGATCTGAAAGCAAGGATGTGAGCAGACACTTGCACACCAATGTTCATAGTGGCACTATTCACAATTGCTAAAAGATGGAAACTATCCAAGAGTCCATCAACTGTGTGAATGGACAAAATGTAGTATATATATATATCCGATGGCCTATTATTTAGCAGTAAGAATGAATGAAGTTCTGAAGCATGTGACAACATGGATGAACCTTGAGGACACTATGTTGAGTGAAATAAGTCAGACACAAAAGGACAAATAATGTATGATCTCACTAATATGAACTAATTATAATATGTATACTCATTGACATAAAATATAGACTATAGGTTATACCAAGGGATAGAATGAGGCTAGAGAATGGGGAGTGGTCGCTTAATAAGTACAGAATGTTTAACTAGGTTGAACTTAGATGTTTGAAAATGGATAGCAGTGACAGCAGCACATTATTGTGAAAATAATTAATAGTGCTGAATTGTGAGTGAATGTAGTTGAAAGTGGTAGTTTAGAGGTCATGTGTGTCACTAGAAGGAAAGGCAGAGGTGAAAACATAGAAATGTCTAACACCAGCGAAGCTTCTGGCAGACAAGTGTGATTAACAGTGAAATTAAAAAGTTCTCTTATTAACTAGAACAAATGTATGGCACTGTTACAAAGAGTTAATAATAGAGGGGTATTTGGGAGAAAATGTACCTATTGCAAACTGTGGACTACAATTAATATTCTCTCATCAACAGTAACAAATGTACCACCCCAATACTAGGGGTTAATATGGGGAGATAAGGGGTATGGGATATTTTGTGGGGTTTTTTTTAATATTTTTATTTTATATTAAATTTTTTGTTTGTTTGTTTTGGAGTAATGAAAATGATCTAAAATTGATTGTGGTGATGGCTTCACAATTCATGTGATGATACTGGGAGCCACTGATGGTATACTTTGGATGGATTGTATGGTGTGTGGCTATATCAATAAAAATGCATTAAAAAAAAAGAAAGCTACAAGTGTTGGAAAGGATGTGGAGATAAAGGAACATTTATTCACTGCTGGTGGGAGTTTAAAATGGTACAGCTGCCATGGAAGACAGTGTGGTAAGTCCTCAGGAGGCTAAGTATAGAATTGCCATATGATCCGGCAATCCCACTGGGTGTCTACCCAGAAGAACTGAAAGCAGGGATGCAGGCATTTGCACACCAAAGTTCACAGGCATTATTCGCAACTGTCAAAAGAACAAGCAACCCAAGTGTCCATCAACTGATAAGCAAGATGTGGTACACACATACAAAGGAATATTGTTCAGCATAAGAAGGGATGAAGTCCTGATGCATGCAACAATGTGGATGAACCTGGGGGACATTATGTTAAGTGAAATAAGCCACACTCAAAAGGAAAATAGTGTATGATCTCAATTATATGAAATAATTAGAATAAGCAAACTCTTAGAGTTGGATTTTAGAATATGGTTGCCAGGAGATAGAATGGAGGTAGGAGAATGGGGAGCTGATGCTTAAGTTGAGCAGAATTTCTATTTAGGTTGATTGTAAATGTTTGGACATAGAGAGAGGGTACAGAGCTGGAACGTGTGATGTGATGAAAGTTTCAGGTCATGTATATCACTAGACGGAAAGCTAGAGAATAAAGCATGGGACTGTATACACAGTAAACCCTGTGGAGGACGACGGACTGTGGTGAATAGCACAAATACATGAATGTTCTTTCATGAACTATAACAAATGTATGTCACAAGTACAAGGTGTTAATATTAGGGTGATATATGGGAAAAACTCCTAATGCAAACTATGCACTATAGTTAACAGATATATTTTAGTATTCTTTAAATATAAATAAATCTATAGAGACAGAATTAGATTAACGGTTATATAGGGCTGGGGAATAGAGGGACTGAGGTGACTGCTGTGGGGTATGGGGTTTTTCTTTTTGGAATAATAAAAATGTTCTAAAATTGATTGTGATGAAGAATGCACAACTCTGTGATTATACTAAAAGCCACTGATTGTACACCTTGGATGGACTGTTTGGTATCTGAATGTATCTCAATAAAAAGAAAATATGGGCTCAAAATAAAAAATCTGGGGGGTGTTAGAACTTTGTCCTTGCACCAATGGGGTGCCATTTAAGGGTTTTTAGCAAGGGAGTGACATATGATACATATACAGATTTGCATTTTATGAAGATCATTTATGGTGGCTGCAGGGAAAATGGATTTGAGAGGCTAGAATGAGGGAGGAGTAAAAAATGATTCATAGGTCTTGAGAGAGAGAAAAGCCTCATTAAAAAAAAGTCTACTACAGTATCTAGCAGGGCAATCTGATTGATTAGACTAGATTTTCCATAGAAAATCAGTGTATCTTTAGAACTAACTGGATAGTTTTATGCTCATTGATCATTTTCTATTTCAGATTCAGAATCAACCTAAATCTTAAGAAATGCGGACATCCTTGTTTTCATCCCTTTATCCTCCCCCAGTTAAAAAATCTTGATTGTTTATATGACGTTTCTTATTAAATTGAATTATGTAAGGAAAAAAAAATACCAAGGCTGAGTAACTCTTCCAGATTAGGTGACTAAAGATGCTTGAGAACTAACTACCATTAGATGCTGATTTAGGAAGAAAAAATAGCTAACAAAGGACAATGGACAGGATATGGATAGGGTACTAGATAAGTCTTAAATTAATGTTAAAATTCCCTCATTTTGATAACTAGTTACAGAAAAGAAAATCCCTGCTCATAGGAAGTCACATTCAAGTATCTGGGGATCACAGAACACTCTTAAATGTTTCAGAACAAAAGAAATTATATATGTATATACAGAGAGATAATATAGCTTTAAATACAGACAAAGATAAATCAAAGGGGGCAAATGTATGTAAGTGGTAATTCTGGGTAAAGGATGTCTGCACAATTCTTGCAACATTTTTGTAAGTTTGAAATTATATCTAAATAAAAAGTTACCCCAAAAATCCCTACATAGCAAAATTGGTTGTCCCAAAGAGCTTTTTTTTTCCCATTAAATTTTCTGTTAATTACTTGTCCTTACTTTTCCCCCAAAGCATACAGTCATGTCAATTGCTTTAATACTTATTTTCTGTCTTCTTTTCCAACATCTTAATTTCATATTTCACTTTCTTGTCTAATTGCTTTGACTAGGCTTCCATAATAATGTTAAATAATAATGGTAATACCCAACTGACAAGAACTTGTCAGGTCTTTGTCCGGGAAGATACCAGCAAAATCTGTGGAATTTTCTGTGATAGCACTGTCTTTTATTATTCAAGGTGGAACCCAGACCACACCTTACAGTTCATGCAAAAGAGATGACTCAGGGTAGGGCTAGCCACAATCCGTCTTAGTGCAGGTCAACCAGCCTAGAAAGACTAACCAGGGGTATCAGAGGTGGGGCTTTGAGCCATTTTTGCATTTCCTTTTCTGTGAACTGTTTGTTCCCGCCCATTGCACATTTTTCTATTGGGGTGTTGGTTTTTTTTCTCACTGATTGATAGTAGGGTAAGATCCTTTTTACACACTCCTCTCATCTAGTCTCCACAGGGATCCAAGAGTGTGGAGGTGACTGTGGCAGTAAGACACAGAATGCATGATATATTTTAGGGGAAAAAATGGACTGGGCTTGTTCATGGACTGGAAAGGAGGAAGACAGGAAAAAGAAGCAATTCTTAAGAATGACTGCTAGATTTCTGGTTTGAATAACTTAGTGGCTAGTTGTGAGAACAGTTTAAAAGAAAAACATCAAGAGTTTTTCTATTTTTGGGTTATGTTAAATTTGAGATGTGAAAAGTCAAGTAGAAATATCGAGTACACTGGTAGAGATGAGAATCTGGAATCTGTGCTGGAAGTATAAATTTTTAAAAATCCATGGGAACTGATGAGCACCCCAGCAAGAAGGCAGACAGAGTCCAAGGAAATGCAGTATTAAGAAGCCAGGTAGAGAAGACGGCAAAACAGACCAAAGAGGACAGGCGGTGAGGTACAAGAGATGGGGTCAGGGAGGAAGCCAGGGACAGTATAGTTCAGAATCCAAGGGTTTTCCAAAAAGAAGGGAGTGGTTGATTGTGTTGAATACTGCTTGTAGGCTGCACCAGATAAGAGAGAAAAGCATCCACTGGATTTGGCAACAAGGAAGCTATTGTGACCTCCAAATGAGCAGTTTTCCAGTAGAAGCCAACTGGTACCGTGCTGAAGAGTAAATGGGAGTTGACAAATTGGAAACTGGGTACAGACAATTCTTTCAAGAATTTTGGTTAAGAAAGTGAGTGGAGAAATGTGTCTGCACAGTGTTTTTTGCTTTGTTTTTAAGATAAGAAGTACCAATACATGTTTGTATGGGATGATTCAGGAGAGAGGATAACTGCAAAGCAAGGTCTTTCAGAAGGCAACTCCAAAGTCCCCAAGGCAAGGAATGATTTTAAAAGAAGAATAAAGCCTTTATTTCTAGATAAGGAGTAAAAAGATGGATGCAAGAATATATTTGAGTTGGTAGATGGAATATCCATCTATTCTAATTTTTAAATATAAGAGGGATGTATTTAAAAAGTAGAAAAGGATATTGAACATTAAAGCGGCTTTAAAATATATCCACAAATTATTTGACACTCCTGTCTCCAAGAGGGGAACAGCCAATTCCCCTCCCCTTAAGGGGTGCTAGACATAATGACTTGCTTTTGGAGAATATGGTAGAAGTGACAGCATAGTGTGACTTGAGAAACTCAGTGATAAAAAGCATTGTGGCTTCCTCCGTGCACACTCTCTCTGATGAAAGCCAACTCTCATGTTGTAAGGAGAGTCAAGCAGCTGAACGGAGGCCCACAAGGCAAGGAAAGGCCCATCAGCCATATGAGTGATTCCTCTTGGAAGCAGATCCTTCAGTCCCGACCAAGCCTTCAGACGACTGCAACCCCAGCCAAAGTCTTGATTTCAACCTCATGAGACCCTGAAAGAAAACCACCCAGCTAAGATGCTCCAGAACTTCTGACCCTCAGATACTGTGGGATAACAGATGTTTAAATGACGGGAGAATTTGTTATGTAGCAACAGAAAATGAATGCAAACATTTAAAAAATGTTTTCTGCATCTGTATTCTTTGTACACCTTGCTGATATTTCATTTAACAATGTGCATGAATTTTCATGTGGGAGTGATTCGTTGTTTTCTTCAATGTGTTTTTATGGATCTGGGTGTCATTTTCATGTTGGCCTTGGAAAAATAATTATGTTACATCAGAATTCCTCATTCTTTCTTGGAAGGTCAGTTCTTCTTGACTTCTGTTTATACAGGAGATTTTTTTGTTTTATTTGCTTGAGGAAACTGTTTTGTTAACTTTTTCACTTCTTTCATGGATATTGCAAAGCACCCTACATAAAGGCTGTTCTAACTTAATGTTGTCATCAGTGGTACTTGAGCATCCATCTCTCCACCCACCCATCTACCCAGCGTTGGTTTGTTTCTTAACATTTGCTGATTAAATGCTAAAATTGCAGCTCATTAGCAGTGTACAATCCCGGGGAATCAATGTATATATGAAATGGGTGACTACGTAGATGGTGGAGGCAGGGCTCCAGACTGAGGCAGGGGACAGAGAGAAAGCTTGAGTACTCATAGAGATGGAGGTGCAAGGAGCTAACGGAGCCAAAGGCAGGAAAGTCATGGTCGAATAGGAATTTGTGTTTTTGTTGCCTACAGGTATTTCCTCCTCCTCTTGAGCCAGGTAAAGAGGTCGGAAAGGCAGAAAGTAAGACCTGGGGCAAGTCAATTCTGTGTACGGGACCTGCTTTTCTGAGAGGGCCCTTTCCAGCTCTAATAATTCAAGAGTCTATGAATAAGTGGCCAAACCAGTACATTTCTTGAGAGGGTAAGAGGGTGCTATTAACAATTAAGCTGGGACAACAGGCATAAACCAGGACTACCCCGTACAGTCAAGTCTACCTATGAGGCCACCAAGGAAAAGAGAAGGCACTTGCGTATTATCAAGAATCTCAATGGCAGAGTTAAAAGTGTTACCTGAAGTCCAGTGGGCCTAGGAAAGAGAAATACTTTAACTTGCACAACCTTAGGTATTCAATGCCTATCTTCTAAGATAGTCCTTCATTTATTCATTCAGGTCCCAGAGAATCTAATATGAAACCAATAGGAGCATGCATCCTAAAACAGTAATGAATGAAAAGAATAACTTTTCCCAGATTAGTGTTCAACCCAGATCCCCTTCAAGGAAGGACTTGTGGTCAACTGCTGGGAGAGAATGCCTCAGCTGCTGAGACCAAAGGCTACACCTTCCCCAGAGTGCCCTCACCCTAGACTGATGAGGCTAGGGTATTAAGGCCTGCCATCTCCACCATCACAGCTTCACTTAGCACATTCTACAGGTGCTAAGTCCAAGGACACTCCCTTATAAACATCTTGCTTGCTAAACTCAGTCTCAGAGTCTGTTTCCCAGAGAACCCAACTTTTGTCAGCAATTCCATCTTGCAGAAGCCTGGGGGAGACCAGAATCTCAAGCCAGGGAGGGGTGGAGGTTCAATATTATACTATTTACATTTAGAAAATGAAAAAGCCCCATCCCATTTCTAGCATAATTTGCAATCTGCAAAGCCCCACAAAAACGTCTTGGTTAGGAGGGCTCAAGTGCTGGAAGATTAAGCAAAAAGGCCCATTCTACCTCCCCCATCAGTTGTGTAACTTTGGGTGAGCCGCCAAACCTCTCTGGCCCTCAGTTTCCTCATTTGGGAAATGAGAGGAAAACATCATCTAATTCACATTTTAAGGAATTAATTGAGAAAAAGCACTTCCTAAACTTTTAAAAGCTGTATAAATGTTAATGACTATGCCTTTTGGATTCTGAAAAGTTGCAATTAATGACTAATCACTAAAAACTCAATCATAATGTCAAGAAAACCAACCCTTTATAGGCAGTAATTAGCATCTCTTTGCTCTCTTCTCTTTCTGTGCTTCCGAATGGCAGGGGGCTGAGATACAGAGAGAATCTGTGTCTTACAGGCACTGTTGCATTTACTGGAGGTTTATGGTCCAGGCTCTTCATTTACAGGGTTGGTAAGTTAAACCCATCATTAAGTTACTTTTTATTTGTGTGTAAGTGATTTTTACCTTTACAGAGCAAGGACCCAATAAAGAAAGTTTCCATGCTTGCAATAGGAAGCCACTATAAACTTGTGAGCTGGGGGCTTAATCATGACTAAAACCCCAGTGACTGAACAGAACTGGCACCTGCTAGAAAAGCCCAAGGCTCTCCCATACCACCACCTTTGCAGGGAAGCAATCCATCCCAGCCTGTTTTAGGATCCAGACCCATCACAGTTTGGGCCCCTTAGCCAAAACTGGGTTCTCCTGTATCGAAAATCCTGTGGCTTCTAGGTTCTCTCTTACGGAGCTTATCCTATTTTATCTAAAATTATAATTATTTGGGTCTTTTCTTTCCTACTGGGCTGAAACCTGCAGCACCTGCCCTCAAAGTACCCATGTAGGGCATAGGGCATGAATGTTTTCTGAGTCAAGGAAAAGAGTCAGAAGGAGGAAAAAAGGAACAAAGCTGGGCTTTTCTCTTCTACTTGCTAAGTCTCTGCAAAAAGCCAGTCTCTCCAAAACCCCTGATAAATGGCAACATGGTTTCTAAGTGTACAGTACTTATTACACTGTACTGGGATCTCAATAATGTGAGGGATAGTTTGCCCCTGAAAAATATTCTTTGTTAACAGTTCAGCAGGCTTAGCTGGGGCCATTCATTTATTCCTCTGGGGGAGGAAGGTGTGAGACCTGCTTTGACCTTTAGGGCTGGAAGAACCTTCCAAGACAAAGAACACTGTGGTGCCAGGGAGAAAGGTGACATCACAGGCAGGGCATGAAGGCCCAAGGGTTCTGAGGCCTGTCTCCAGGCTGGAGGCAAGCTGGTGTCATTGGGTTAGGGAGAAACAAGGAGCCAGATAAAGAGAGACTGTGTCCTGTTTGGCCTGGGTGGTTTTTAATAGTGTTTTATAATGATTATGGCCCACATTTACTGAGCACTGTCTGTGGGTTGGACGCCATATACATCATCTCATGCAAGTTGCTCAGCAACCTCCCTCTAAGGTAGGTACTGCTATCACGCTCACTTACAGAGGAGGAAACTGAGGTACAGAGAGGTTAAGCAACGTGCCTTCAGTCCCACAGCTAGTAAGGACTGTTATGGATTGAACCGTGTCCCCCAAAAGGAAGCGTCCAAGTCCAAATCCCTGGTCCCATGAATGTGACCCCATCTGGAAAGAGGATCTTTATTAGTTAAGATGAGGCCATGCTGGATTAGGCCAAACTGGATTAATCCAATATGACTGTAGTCCTTATATGCACAGGAAAGTTGGACACAGTAAGAGAGAAGCAGAGAGTGAGCGAGCGAGAGGCCACGTGATGGAGGCAGAGACCGAGTTATGCTGCCACGAGCCAAGGAAGGCCACGGCCTGCCAGCCACCTGCCAGAAGCCAAGAGAGATAGGGGACGGATTCGCCCCTTTAAAAGGAAGCATGCCCATGTGGACTCCTTGACTTGGGACTTCTAGCCTCCAGAACTGTAAGACAATAAATTTCTGTTGTTTACACCAACTAATCTATGGTACTTTGTTAGGGCAGCCTGGGCACAGTGACAGAACCAGGATTTGACTGCAGGCATTTTTATTTCATAGCCAGCTCTTAACCACAGTCATTGTTTGCCTCTCCAGATCCACCGTGTCCTTTTCTGTGCTTGGCTTCCAGACGCATGCATCAGTGGGAGGCTTGAGCAGGCGACTGAGGTGGGCAAAGTTGGGGACAGGCATCTCTTCCCACTCCCTGGGGCTTCAGCGCAGCACCGAGGGCCACAGCCATATCCCCCCATGACCTGTGGGGGCTACACGGTCCCTGCCGGGAAACCTCCTCCAGCTCCCACCAGACTGGTAAGACTCTTTCCACCCCTTCCCACTGACAGTCTATGGGCACCTTGCAATCCTTGTTGGTTTCTGTCCACACCTCTGTAAGAAGCTTTTCACCCAAGTCTCTTCGTTTAAGCCGTCTAAGGAGAATCTGTTTTCTGCTACAACCACTGCACACACTAGCTTTCCACTGCATTACACAGATTAAAGCAGTAATGGTGAAACGGGCTGACTCCACAAAATAAGTGAAGTCCCCATCTATTTGAATATCACTTTATCCTGAAAAAAAAGAAAAAACAGCTGGATAAAATGCAAACTGTGGATCCTATTTGGATTGTGACTTGAATAACCAACGGTGAAAATCTGGATATTTGATGCTTTTAAAGAATTACTGTTAATTTTTTTTTAGGAGTGCTCATGGCACTGGGGTTTTGTTTAAAAGAGTCCTTGTATTTTAGGGACATATATACTGAAATATTTGCAGGTTTTCTGAGTCGATAAAGGCAGTGGAAAGGGAGAAAAGGAAAAAGCTGGGCTTTTTTCTTCTACTTGCTATGTCTCTGTAAAGAACTGGCACAAGAATCATAGAAATATGTCTGGGATTTGTTTCAAAATAATGGGTGGGGTGTGGGAGTTACAGATGAAACCACATTGGCCATGAACTGGTAACTGTGGAAGCTGGATGGTAGGCACTGGGGCATTCACTATCCTTTTCTCTGTTCTCTCCATTTTTAATATTTGCTTGAAAATTTCCAAAATAAAGTGTGGAATATAGACTAAACTCACTTCTGAAGGTCCCTGGGAAAGGGGGAGGCAGCTAAAAAAAAACTGGCAGGCAGCCTCCAGGTGGCTGAAGCTAAATTACGAGAGCCTGATATTCAGTATTCAATGTGAGTGCCCGCCAGCAGAGATCAGGCACAAAAATAACCAGTGGTTCCAAACCACCCCCGGACCAAGGCCAGGAACAGAAACCTGCAGGTCTTGGTTTTAAAAAGAGATGCTTCTCAGGCAGAGTCTGAGGGACCGGGGAGCAGGAGAGATTCATTATTTTAGGCTAGATTATTCCAGCAGGCAGGATGGGTCAACTGGCCCTCAAAATATGTGTTTCTTTAACTGATTATGGAAAATCTCAAACATATACAGGCCAATGAGCTTTGCCTATTCTAGAACTTAAGCACAAGTTTTATACTGCATTTATGTGCAAACTAGTTCTGCATTTATTATTAGCTTTTTTGGCAAGCTAGTTCCTCATTCCCCACCCTACCTCCATCCATAAAGAGATGTTCTTTAGAATATGTGAAGAAATGTCAATAAAAGGAGCCAGAGAAATCTGGCTGCAACTTTAAAACCCTGGTAAACCAGGGCCCTGGCCCTGGCCCTGCTGCCAAAGCATGCCACCATGGCCTAGTCCTCCAGCTATCCTGGGTCTTAAATTCACAGAAGGAGTGATCCTCAGCCAGGTACCCCCTCCACCCAGGAACTGCTGGATGCTGGATGGGAGGGAGAGGAGTGTAACTCAGTGGTCTTCAAGTCTCCCCCACCCCCACCAAGAGTCACTTGGGGTCCTGGCAACATTCAAACTCTCAGGCCCCACCAAAGGCTCTCATTCAGCAACTGGGATGAGCAGAGAAGCTGCAACAATGCAGCACTCCGGGTGACTCGATGCCCTCAGTGGACCACCCCTGGAGAAAAAAAGTCTGAGAAGTTTGGTGAGCTTGTCTTCCTGAAGTCTGCTTCTTCCACAGGTCCAATGCCTCTTTCACATAACAGCTCTTCAAGTATTTGAGGGTGGCAAGCATGTTCCTCCCTCAGTCTGATCTCGTTCAACTACTTCCAACGTGATATCCCCCGTTGGGGAGGGATGGGCTTCTTTCCCAGCATGACCGAGCAGTCTTTGCTAATCTCTTCTAGAGGGCAAGGGGTTCCTGGAGATTCAACCCCAGTCCAGGAACAATAAGAGCAAATCATCTGTTGAACATAAATGCCAGGAACTGTGCCAGGCGGTCTGTGACGTTCCCTGCTAGAATCTGCAAGGAAGAGGTGAATGTTCTCTTCTCACCAAATGGGAAACAGGCTCAGAGGCTGCCTAGGAAGAGATGGAGTTGGGATTGAAGCCCTGTTCTAAACAACTTCTGAAGGTCACATCTTGCCCGCCTGCCTCTCTGCCACTTCCCACCCTCACCCGAGCCTCAGGAAGCTTTTGCAGCCCAGCAGTATCTCTGAGTATTAATGTGATCCTCAACAACTAGATTTTGAGAATAAACTATTCCTCCCATAAGGCCGCCATGAATTGAAGCTTGTTTTTACTTTTGAAGTTTTGTGGTGGGCAGAAGGTGTGCGTAGGAACAGTGACCTGTTCTAATTGGGCAGTCACTCACTAGCTATATAACTTTAGGCAATCCCCGGTTTCACCATCTGATTAATTATAATGCAAACCTGAAAGTCTGCTTTCCACTGCCCCCATCCACTCAAATAATTGGCATTAACTGATCAGGTGGCCCATCAGGATTTCAGATCTGACCTACTTTCTAATTGGCCCATCTGTGAACTCTGGCCTGAAGGCCCCAACACACACATTCAAGCTCTTGGTATCCCTGAGGATCCACAAATCCAGTGTGGAGCAATGGATGATAAGTACTCAAAAGACACTGGTTGAACTGACCTACACTTATAACCCTATCCTGGGGGCGACTTGCAGGTTAATGTGAAGACCCAGTTTCCAGGCTCAGAAACACGTGACCACAGTTCAAAGTAGAGGATGCAAAGTCCCCGAGAAGACATGTTACAAAGTGCAATGGGGCTCAAAGGAAAGAATAGGAAATGACTTACAGAAGAGATGATGGTAGGGATAACTCAGAATTTAACAGGAAAAGGTGTGGGAAGAATGAAAGGAAGGCATCTGGGCAGAGGAAACAGAAGCAGGAAAGCACAGGGTTGTTTGGGAAAAAGAAGGGGGAAAGTTTTGGCTGGAAAAGTAGGCTACAGTTAGACGATCAGTAGGAGATGTGCTCAGCAAGGAGGGTTGTGGGGCTTGGGTTACACTGGCCACAGGAGGTGCCTTGAGTGACAAAATATCTGATTGGTAGGTAGAAGGGAACTAGCGGGAACTCTCCAAATGAAAGTGGAGATGAACGAAGATGTGCTTTGGAAAGTTGCACCTGGCAACAGAATGGATGTAGTAAATGGGAGAGGGGGCATTGCAGAGGTCCAGCTCAATTAACTGTTGCAGCTAACATTACCAAGGGCTTACCAGGTACCACTGCTGCTGAACTTGACCCATTATCTCATTTAATCTTCACAATTCCCAAAGGAACTCTCACCTTCCCACTTTACAGATAAGGGACCCAAGGCTCAGAAAGTTAAGTATGTCCCACAGCATACACCCAGATCAGAAGGTTAGTTAGTGACATCCAATAGGCTGACTTCAGGGCCAGCACCCCTGACCACTAGGCCATCCTGCTTGGGAAATGGGGCCTGCACCCTGCACTCTCTGATTCAAGTCTGATCTCCCACTGTCTGAGCTAAATAGGAGGGATGGAAAGAAAATGAATGATGCCAGAGGCATTGCAGAGGTGATATCTCTGTGACCCTGCAACCGAGGTGAAAGGCTGACCGGGAACAGGTAGTTAGAACTAAGGTCCCCCAGTATGGCACATCAAGCCAGCAAAACCCCACATTTCCTCATGTGCACACACCAAGTCCTGCTGCAAATGATCCTACACACACACCAGCTGCTGCCAGAAACTCATCTGCCTTTGCTTTTAACACTGAAGGCTATTTGCTAAGCTATTTGCTTTCCACAAGAAAATTACAAATCTTTTCACAGTACTTTAGTTAAGCAAAATGAAAAACCTACTACGAAACTTTGTTGCACTGCAATATATGTAGTAAGACTATTTCTGTATCATAGCTGTGCATTAAAAAACAGGCAGGTCTCTGAAATTTCATTCCCAACTGTCCAGGCAGTAAGGATTATCTTTGATTTTCAAAGAACAAAATTTTAACTTATCGAGGAGAGTCTTTTTCTTCCCTTTACTTCTAGAATTAAGTATTGGCTATCCCAGTGAGCAATAAATTAGGAGGTTCTGCCGAACCTCTCACCCAGCAGTGGGGCCTTGTCACAGGACATGAAACCACATCAGGATGACCACAAAGAGCACTTTTAGTTTCAAAGTGGTAAAAGCTTTCTGAAATACTGATACTGCCTGAATGAGGCCACTTCATCATCAAATACCTTCACACATTCAATTCTGGGGGAAAAAAGTTCACTTCTTTGTTTAATCTGGGTATTAACTTTGAAAAACACACGCTTCACCAGTTGTTAAGTGAGTGGTTGTGGTTAGGAAGGGAAGTGTTGTCTGCCCTGGGGTATTCTGGATTCTGTTTTCAGATCATGATTAGCCCGACTAAGAAGTGAAACCCAAGGAGTAATTTCTTGATACTTGGAAAATACCCTACTCTAAAATATTTTTGCACGTGCATAAAAATTATAGAAAATTATACCATAAAACCAGAACCTCCTACAACTCAAATGTAAGGGGCCAGAATTGTCTAAAAAAACAAAACAAAAAACATATGAGGTTCCTTCAGGGCAATGCACCCTCGCTTTTAGAAGTTAACAGTTCTTAACATTGATTAAGCATTTAAGACCTGACAGGCACAGTTCTAAGCCCTTTACATGGAATGAATGGTTTCATTTTCACATCAACCCCAGGCAGCAGACACCTTGACTATTCCCATTGTTCAGGTGAGGAAAATGAGGCACAGAAAGGTTAAGCAACTTGCCCAAGGTCATAGAGCTCTAAGTGGCAGAACTGGGATTCAAAACCCAGCAATCTGGCTCCAGCATTCCCCTGCCCCTTCAACAACCAAGCTACAGACAGAAGTCTAGACAAGCAAGTCAAGAGGGAATCAAGTGAGTAGGGACAGGTTAAGGAAGATGGGTTGAGGATGGAGGGTGAAAGAAGAGAACTGTACCCACCACATATCAGGCACTGTGCTGGCCCTTCACACATACTTTTCCCTTTCAATCTGCACAACACCCCTCCAAGGGAAGCATTATGCTCTCCCTTGATAGAGGAGAGGCTAAGGCTTGGAGTGAATTAAAGTAAACTGTGCAAGGGCATTTTAGTAAGTGATGCTCCCAAACCCAGTTCTGGCTGACTGCAAAGTACAAACTGGATGCAAGAAAGCCTGGAATTCAGATCATGAGGGTGATATAAAAGGCTTTAAAAATAATAACAGTGAACTGTCTTTGAAAACTGTAAGGTGCTTGCTTGACAGCTGATCACTGCCAGAATGAAGACAACCAAGGCATCCCAGCAGCCAGGTAGCCATTAACACCCTCCAGCAGATCCACACAGGCCAGATGGAGAAGGCAACACCAGGAGGAGTTTGGTCCTGCATGAATTTCACCCTGGGAAAGACAGACTGTAAGCCTCCAAGGAGATCTGGCTGGGCCCAGCCCCAGAGCTTCTTCCTAAGCACGACTGTCTAAATAGATGTCAATCAGGTGATGCTGGGAGGGAAGTCCTTTAAGAGCAAATAGCCTCCCCTCCTCCAAGTCCCCATGCACTCTGAAGGCCAAGTTAGCATTCAGCTGGGGGTGAGGGGCCGGTAACTGCTACAGTATCCGGTGTTGGGTTTCAACCCCATCTTACTGATCAGGAAAGGGTGCAGCACAATACCACTCATTAGAGCAGAACAGTCAGGAGAGGTGGGTCCTCATCAGGTTTGAGATTGGTTCAGTGAACGGGGAAGAGCCTCCCACAGTTTGTTCTTAAAAGACAAGAGCCCACCAAAACTCCCACTAACAAACATCACCCCCACCCCCACCCTCTCCTCCTTAGTCCAGATTCCCAGGAAGAGGAAGGGATCAGATCAGCGTAACAGTGAATCACCCAGCACTTCGACACAATGACCCTCCAGGAGAGGGTGGAGAAGCTCGTCTGGCAACTGCCTACACAAAACAGGGCAATTCTGAAGAGCAGCAAACAAACCAGTTTAGTCCCAATTTCCATTCTGCAAAAGACTGCACACCACAAAAACAACGTCCAAGCTACCCTTGTCGATGGTTCACAATTGTTAACACTGGGGTTTGAACCAAGAAAAAATTCAGAAGTTCCCTTTGAAGGAACTCTGGATAAGGTGGTTTTGTGGGAATGGTGTAAGTGTCGTGAGTCTCTTATGGGCCATTGGAAGCACAAGATATTTCAACAGATCCTGGTGAACTTTGTTTCAAAAGGAAGTTATGCTGCAAGTTCTGCCGCAGAAGGGTTTGAGTCCATAAATCAAAGGGAACTTAGTCGCCAGGTGACTGTTAAGGTACCTGTTTTCTTTATGTTAGTAAGGGGTTACACAAGCTCCAAGTGGGAGGAGGATTATTAGGCTCGGGGGTTGGTGAAATCAGGGAGGGATGGTCTGCCAGCTGGCCTCGGAGTGGACACTGACCACGGCTCGTTAATTCAGGGCAGCAGCAAAAACCAACTGCAATTGGGTTAAATTAGCGCCGGTGCCACTGCCTTAGGCCGGGAATGTGGTTTTTATGAGAAATGTGCACGCTCCCAGAGGCCAAAGCCTCCTTCGTATTCCCCAGGTCCGGCCACGGGTTCCGCAGAAATACAGTCAGAAGGAAGACAGTGGACAATTAAATTACAACCAAAGCTTCCCCCCGCCCTCCCTACCCTCAAACTACCTTTGATGGCCGTCAAACACAAGAAAAGGTGTTCTCTACAAACGAATGGATTTCACCCCTTTCCCCCCAAAAAACCATAGAGACAGCACTAATTTAGCCTCCGTTCGTATTCACGAAAAGGAGAGGAGCAGAGTTGTCCGCGAACCGTCACCTACAACCACCCCGGGGCCAAGGGTGAAAGGAGAAAGCGCATTTCCCAAGCTCCAGTTACCTGGTTCGCGCGTCCGCCAGCGTCCGGCACTTCAGCCGTCGGTTCCGCTGGTGCCTTCTCCTCCTCCCCGGAGGCCAAGAGGTCTCTCTGAGCCGCACGGGCGTCTTCGCCACCCCTCGGCGCAGCCTGGCTGCCGCCGTCCACGCTGGCACCGACTTCTCCCGCCGTAGGGGCGGCGGACTCGTCGGCCGCCCCGGCAGCCACGCTGTACACCAGCCAAGCATCCACCCGGGTGCGAGGAATGAAGGGGACCCCCAGCGCGCGCACCTCCCGGAGCAGCTGGCCCTCGAGGGGTGTCGCGGGGTCCGGCTCCCGGCCCTTGGGGTGCAGCAGGCCCGTACTTCTCCAGTCTCCCCAAGCGGGAAAAGGGCTGAGCGCATAGGCGGAGCTGGTAGGGCCGCCCAGGAGCAGCAGCTCATCCCGGAGCAGGGTGGGCGACGAGAGCAGCAAAGAGGCGTCCAGGTCTACACGGAGCCCCGCCAAGCTCAGCAGGATGGTGAGGTGCAGCAGGCCCTCGCCGTCCGACCACCACGGCTTCAGGTACTTCATCTCCTGCCGCGCGCCCGGAGACGCCCCCTACCCGGCGCCCGGGGGTCCGTCGCTTGTGCCCGGCTTTGGCACGTGTAGAGCCCGCGCGCCGCCCGCACCTGCCCGGAAGAGAAAGAGAAACGAAACAATGGTCTCAGGCTGGCAGCGGCCGTTGCGGCTCCCCGAGCCGGACACAAAGGCACTGTCTGTTGGTGGCCGGCACCGTGCCTGGCGTGGTCCAAACCCAGGAGAAGCGGAGGAGGAACCACCTGCACGCCCAGCGCGCCCGCCGCGCAGCCTGGCAGCCTTGTAACCGGACGCCGCACCAGACCCCGCCCAGGGCCGCGGGCGCAGCCCGGGGGAACACGCCCACGGCCGCCCCAGGCCCGCGCCCGTGGGAGGAGCCGCTCGGGGCGGAGCTCCCCGAGCGCAAAGACTTTTATTTGGGGGGGAGAACGCTAAGCTTTCCGGGAGCAGGATGTTCTGGGCCAAAATTGGCCCCTTCCAACCCCTTGGTGTTGGGCTAGGCTGTCGTAGCTGAAAGGCCGGGGGCACCTACTAGCCAGGACCTTGGACGAGTCACTCACTCTGTGCCTCAGTTTCCTCACTGTAAAATGAGACTAATATTAGCACCTCCCCTGCAGACCGGTTGTGAGCCCCAAAATTTCACCCTCTGAATTTTCACCAGTTGGAATTAATCTCTTCCCCATCTTTTTCTCTACAGTGGTTTCTCCGTTTGCTAACCTTGCGAACTTTGGAGCACTCTACTTTGTATCGTAGTTGAGGGTTGATCTGATTGGCTCATTGTAAATTCTTGAAGACCAGGAACCTGTGTGGTTCACCTTTGTGCTCCCCCAGTACCCAGCATCAGGCCTTGCAAATGCAGGTGTTTTTAACCCTCATCCTTGGCAGGAGGGGGGTTCCCAACTGGAAGTTGACAGTTGTGTAAGAAGTTGAAGTTGAGCAAGACTTGTTTTAAAAGCCTCCTTCCTTCACCTGGCTTTCTCTTTTCCTGGGGCTTGTGTGAAAACAGGAGACTTTAATTTGCCCCGTAGGGACCAGGGGAGTGGAAGCAGGCTACTTAAAGTCTGCTATAGGCTTTCGAGGATGGGTTAGGGGGTGGTAAAGAAGCCAGAAAAGCAGGCTGTTGTTACCAGGTTAGCAAAATTTGGAATAGAAGCCCTGTTCACAGAACTTAGACCCTAGTTGGGGGATTTGGATTCCGGGCTCAGTAAATGGGCTCAGGACTCACTAATTGCCTGACACTGTGCTGGAACCTGTGAAGGATATGAAATGGAGTTCTTCTGTTCAATAAGTTCATGGTTTCATTAGGGAGATTAGATAGACTCACGAAACGCTTAGAAATAAGGGGAAGAATATACTCAAATGCCAAAATTTTGAGGAGTTACAAATTGATACTGTGGTTTGTAAAAGAGGTGGTACCTTCTTCAATATGGTATTTTCCTAAGTCTTGCACATAGTTGGTGTTCAAAAAATGTTTTTTTTTTTTTTTTTCAGTTGAACTGAGGAGTTTGCATTGGAGATGTGTTTTGAGGGATCTGAATTGATCATCACTAGACTGCTCAATTCAAAAGTGTGGCTTAACTGTAGCTTTCAGACAGGTGCAAAGGAGGGCACATAAAGAAACTCTGCATAAAATATTAAACAGGAGACTCGTAATCAACCCATGTGCTCTTCATCTTATTCACAACTAAAGGTCCCATTTTTCAAAGTGCAGAGAGAGTGAAGTAAGATTAGAAGGAAAGGCTTCTACTTAGAATCCTCCATGTGGGAGTAGCCTAGTGAAAGTCCAGAGCATTGTTTTGTAAAAGCCTTGAAAAAGCATCTGGATTTATTAAAATCCTTAAATCAGTGCTACTTAAGGATGATCTGGACTGGTGCCAGTCCATGAATTATTTTTTACAGATGAGTAAAAGAATTGAGAGCTAAGTAAACTTTTATAGGAGTTTGACATTGATGTGACATGACCAGTGGGTTCATTTTTTGTATGCCTTTAAAATGTTTTTTTCTAGAAATTAATTTTTATTGTATTTTACAAAAATGCTGACCTGTGACAAATTGGAAATTTAAAAAAAGTGTGGGGTGGGGAGCTGGTCCTTCACCAGGGTTAGTTTGAAAGCACTGGCTTAAATGCATCCCTGAGAGGCAGGCGGCTTCCAAGATGACTTCCAATGATCCCCTTCCCTTGAGTGTCAGCTGGACCTGGTGACTTCCCTCTAATATAGAAAATGGCAAAAATGATGGGATGTCACTTAGAAGATTAGGTTGCAAAAAGCCTCTGAGTGGCTTCTGTCTTGCTCCCACTCTCCCTCCATCTCTCCCTCTCTCCCTCCCAGAGCCCTCACTCTGGGAGATGCACACTGCCGCTCTGTGAGTAGCTGTAGAGAGAGGCCCGTGTGGCAAGGGACTGGTGTCTCCTGCCAACAGCCAGCAAGGACCTGAGGCCGGCTCACTGTCACTTGAGTGGGCTTAGACACAGATCCCAGGCAAACCTGGAGGCGGCTGCAGCCGGTCAACACCTTGACTGCAGCCTCGTGAGAGACCCCGAGCCAGAGGATTCATCTAAGCTGCATCTGCTTTCCTGACCCAGGAATGACTGTGAGATAATAAATGTTGCTTTAAGCCACTAGGTCTTGGGGTAATTTGTTATGCAGTCATGGGTAATTAATATGCCCCATGTCAGAGATGGACCTTTGACAAACAGAAGGAAAACTAAACATGTAACTGCACTTGTCCTGTATGGTTAGTGATATATTCAATTAATAATTTATAACTATAAATTTACATGATACTAGTACATTCTGTCCCTAGATGCAATTATCTGGCTTAAGCCTTTAAATGTAAAATTGGAACTTGGCATGAAAGATAGCTGCCACTAAAACATAGCCGCCGCCAGCTGGTGTGAGGAGCACAAGTGCTTTTCTCCACAGTAGTTTCTTGTCAGCATCTATCCAAAATCAGCAAGAAAGAAAATAGGTCCAAACTCGACATTTTTCACTTAGAATGTTTCAGCTAATATTAGCCACAGGAAATTTAAATGTGTGGTTGAAATTCTAGGATTAAGCAAAACAACCTATGTATTTTTTTATTTTGACAATAGGCTGTCCTAAACTTGATGAAAAGACTAAAGGGCAATTTAAAAAGTCCAGGACAATGACAAAAAAAAAAAAAAGGAAAAGAAAAAGAACGTCCAAACATAAGATATGTCTAATATGATTGAGGAGGAGGTATTAAGGATAGCTTGTTTCAAAAAGGCGTAGTCACTAGAATATAAATGACTCTGCAGTTGTTAAGACAATTTTGCCAAAGGCTTTTCTGCAAAAGAAAAAATGCTTGTGAAGGGCCTAATTTGCTATCTAGTACTGCACTTGGTGATGATGAATTAACAGATACTGAATGGAAGAATTTATCCTTTTTTCTCTTGTTAGTCCATTGTCTTCTGAAAGTTTGACATTGAAGTTGCTTTGGACATCATGATGATAACTATTACTATCACCATCTGTGTGCTCATGCATACATAGCATTCACAAGAGAAGCTAGTGTTCTGAACTCTACTCTGTGCTGGGTTGTTCTCATGAATCATTTCATTTTATTCACCCAGAACTCTATGAAGTAGGTGTTACCTCCATTTTTCATTGTCTAGAAGAGGACACTGGTTCAGGGGCCTGAAACCCTGTGCCCAAGGATGTACCATAAGTAAAGGGCAGAATCAGGATTCGAACGCACAATCTCTCCATTTTCCACTGCAGTCCACCACCACCCCCCACACACCTGCACACACTTTGTTTCCTTCTTTATTCATTACTCCTCCTCTTCTTTCTGCAGGAGGGAATGCCCTTCTTCAATCAAGGCATTCTTACCACAGCTTTTGAAAGTGCAAAACCTGCTTATCTTCTCTGCAAAGTTTCAGGGGAAATGAAGTATTAGTTTTGGCCCTCCATACAATACTCCTCCTTGATCTTTTACACAAAGGTAACTAATCCTGTCTTTAGCACACTGTTTTAGTTTCCTTGGCTACTCAAGCAAATACCATGCAGTGGACCGGCTTAAATTATGGGAATTTAATTGCTCATGGTTTTGAGGTTAAAAGCAAGTCCAAATCAAGGCATCATCAAGGTGATGCTTTCTCCCCTAAAACTGTGGCGTTCTGGGGCTGGCTGCTAGCAATCCTTGGTCCTTAGCTTGTCACGTAGCAAGGCACATGGTGGCATCTCCTGGTGTCTCCCTTCTCTTCTAGTTCTGTTGATGTTCAGCTTTTGTCTTTCTCTCTCTCTCTCTGAATTTCATTTCACTTATAAAGAACTCCAGTAATAGGATTAAGACCCATCCTCACTGAGGTGGGCCACACTGTAACTGAAGAAATCCCATCAAAAAGGTTCTACTTAAGATGGGTTCACACCCACAGGAATGGATTAGGTTTAAGAATGTGTTTTTATGGGATACATTTATCTCCCAACCATCATAAGCACCCTATATTGTTGTTTGGCTATTTGGTGATCCCTGCACAGTTTTCATTCCTATTGCCCCATGCTGGCTGTGTTTACCATCAATGACACATGTTAAGCACCCTCTAATGATAGTCGCTGGGTTACAAAGATGTTCAAGACAAGAGCTTGCAGTCTTATTAGGGAAGCAGAATGTGTACAGAGTGAAATGCGTGCCACTCATTTAAGTGACTGAGACTCTTCATGAGAGAAATATGTTTGTTTGAGGCCAGTCCTATGCCAGGGAAGTCATAAACTAAGTAGGTGTGCTGCCTCCCATCTAGTCTCTCCAGAGTGAATTGGGATTCTTATGTTCTGGTTAAGGTCCCACCTTTTAAGTGGCTTGGTATGTGTATGTGGAGGGGTACGGGGACAGCAAAGGACAGAAAGGGAATTAGGAAGAGAAGCCTAGGGGACGTTGAGGCCAGGCTGATCAGCAAGAAATGAGACGTCTACAGCAAGTTTACATATATATTGCAAGCAAAGGGGAAGGACCACTGCCAACCTTTGTCCTGCCCATCACACTCAAAGTGCCAGCCTCTGGGCCTGGTTCTGTTTAACCACTCACAGAAGTCTGGTGTTATTAGTTAGGGCAGTCTAACCACTACAACAAACAACCTCAAAATCTCAGGGGCTTCTGTTTTATGGGTACAGTGGTCTTAGTAAGTAAATATACATGTTTTGGGCTTCGGTGTTCTACAGTTTTGTTTCCCCATAAAGTTGATCTTATCTGGTTTCAAAATCTATAGCTTCAGTGTAATCTCACTTCTAAAATCACAACAGATTTTTTTTAAAGCTGCCGTCTTGAAGAAAGGAGAAAACTGAGACTTGAAGAAGCTAAGTGATTTGCTGACTGTTATAAAGCTTATAAATGAAAAAGCCAGAACCCAGATGACCAGCCCAGCCTTCACGTCCCCAAAGAGAAGTAAAACACACACTATCCACATTTGAAGTATGTTCTAAGATTAAAACATTTCACCAAAACTTTTACTAGAATTACTAATAAAAATAAAATCAGATGCATGTATATGTATTAAAAAAAAATCTCAGCGGCTTAACACAATAGAAGTTTATTTCTTGCTTATTTTATATCAGGAAAGGGTGTGAGACAAGGGGGAGGCTGAGCTCTTTGGAGTTTTTTGAGGATCCAGGCCCTTTCCTTATTGTGGCTCTGTCCTCCTCTAGGTCTTGAATCAACTGATTGAACTCTCCAATCAACTGATGCCTGGAGAAAGAGAGTGAAGATCAAGCATGGGAGGATTTTATAGGCCAGGTCTGGAAGTGGCATCTGTGACTCCCACTCCCATTCCATTGACCAGAACGTGACCGCATGGCCACACCTAACTGAGAGGGGGGATGGAAGGTGGGGCCCAGCTGCATGCCCAAGACCAAGAGGAGAGTATGGGTGGCTGTCTCTGCCACCTAAATTTTATTTTGCATTTCAAAACCATTTAATCAGCACCCACTGGGTATCTGGCTCTTTTTAAAAAAAAAATGTTATTTAGTGTGCCAGTTTGAATGTATTATGTCCCCCCAAATGCCATTATCTTTGATGTAATCTTGTGTGGGCAGATGTATTAGTGTTAATTAGATTGTAATTCTTTGAGTGATTCCGTGGAAATGTGCCCCACCCAACTGTAGGTGATGACTCTGATGAGATATTTCCATGGAGGCGTGGCCCCACCCATTCAGGGTGGGCCTTGATCAGTGGAGCCATATAAATGAGCTGACAAACAGAAGGAACTCAGTGCAGCTGTGAGTGATGTTTTGAAGAGGAGCTACAGTCAAGAGGGACACTCTGAAGAAAGCACAGGAGCTGCAGATGAGAGACAGTTTGAAGACAGCCGTTGAAAGCAGACTTTTGCTCCAGAGAAGCTAAGAGAGGACAAATATCCCAAGTGCAACTAAGAGTGACATTTTTGAGGAACTGCAGCCTAGAGAGGAACGTTCTGGGAGAAAGCCATTTTGAAACCAGAACTTTGGAGCAGATGCCAGCCACGTGCCCTCCCAGCTAACAGAGGTTTTCTGTACACCATTGGCCATCCTCCAGTGAAGGTACCTGATTGCTGATGTGTTACCTTGGACACTTTATGGCCTTAAGACTGTAACTGTGTAACCAAATAAACCCCCTTTTATAAAAGCCAATCCACCTCTGGTGTTTTGCATCCTGGCAGCATTAGCAAACTAGAACATTTAGCCACTCATAGTGAATTAATGCACTATTGAAAACCTAGAGCCACTATTCAAAGTAGAGAAAGACTTGATCTCGACAGTCTAGGTTTTTAATAAATGCTGGCTGGTGAGAATGATCAGTACAGAGCCCAGGAGTCCCTGGTCAAATCCTAGCTTGGCACAAGCAGGTCAATTTGGAAAAAGGCCCCTCCCCTGCCCAATGAGAGATAGAAGAGAATAGGCTTTTTAAGTTCCTTTCTTGCCTTGAGTATCTCGGAAAGTCTTGGCAATATTTGAGGAATCATGTTAGATTATTACTTAACTCCAGTGTTTTCACTTTAGTATGAGGTTTTCAGTTCTAAAAGCACACATAGCTTTGGAAAAGAAAGCAAAAGAAAATACACTCTACTCTTGATTAAATCTCCAAGTGGAAGATGAATCTGAAAGGTGTTTCTCTCTGACTTTTGGATGCAACTTACTTTTTTTTTCTAGCCCAAGCTGCGTGATGATATTTTGAAAGTCTGACACTTACCTTGATCTGAATTCCCTAACTTCATGCTATTTGATGATAGTTAAGCAGCACATAAGTAAATTGGGTTGTGGGGAAACTTGCTGATTATCCACAAAGTAGAAGATTCAAGCACCCAAAATGGGGAATTAATACAAGTACGGTTTGCAGAGTTCCAATTTACTACATCTTTGCTATTAGAAATTTTAGTTTTGATGCCAATGACCCTAGTCATTATTTAATAAAACAATTGAGTTTTTATTATTTAAACTGACACTTAGTTTAGTACCTGATTCTCTCATTTGTTTAATCATCTCCCTCAAGCATCTATATTTTTGGTAGCACTATAATGTTCTCTTTACTAATTCACAGCATTAGACAATTTCTGTTTAATTACTTTTTTGTCCTGACTCGTTTTCTCTAATTCCTAGTTTTATCTTCCTGTATTTCAGAATCTCTGCTTTTAACTGGCAGCAGCATTCTGATTGCCCAAGTACAAGAGGCACTTCCTCCCATCCTTACCTGCCTCCTTCCCACCTTTTAAAAAGTTAAATGCTTGTCATTATTTTCACTCGCTAAACAAATGTGACTATGATAATGTTTTTTTCTTCTCCTTCCCTCCGTTTCACTGACATGGGGGGAATTGAACTACAATGACACAACTCATTTCAACTGTTTGGTTCTTGTTATTCTATAAGAACTATGTTTTCTTTTCCCTCCAGTAGAGACTGGGATATTCTGGGTGCTGCTTGGTTTGTAGCAACTTTAGAGCAGGGCACAGAAGGGAACCTTGCTGCAGCAGGGGGTTGTGATTTTGGAACTCAGGAGGCCAACACTTTGTCCTCGTGGTGGAGCGGTGGACATAGGAGGAAGTTTTGTTCAGGTAAGGGAAGACAGGCAGGGCGGCTTGGCTGCTGAGGCACCTGTGTCCTTTACCTTGTCCCTGGGTCTCTCTTTCAAGGTGCAATCTGCACCCACCCCCCATTTCATTCCTTCTCTCTCACTGCAGCAAGGCCCCATCCAAACACTATCTTAGTCTTGTGTAAAGAAGTTGATTAAAAGTTATGTGGCTTACTTTTTAAAAAATTTATTTTTGGTTTACAATTTTTTAAATAGGCTGTTTTTAGAGCAATTTTAAGTTTCCAAAAAATGCACAGGAAGTACAGAGGGTTCCTATATTGCCCCCACCTCAATCTCAGCGTCCTCTTTTATCAGCCTTTTGCATTAATGTGGCACATTTGTTACACTTGATGAACCAATATTGATACATTATTAACTAAAGTCCCTAAACTTACTTCTAACAAACTGGAAATAACTTTGGTTTTCATCCTGACTATAGAATAATATGTGCTCATGGTAAAATAACACCAAAGGGCAATACAGAAAGGAAACAAGAACTTAAAGTCACTTTGAATTCCCCCACTCAAAGATACCTACTTTTTTCTATGTATTATACACATGCATATATATATATGTGTGTGTGTGTGTGTGTGTGTGTTGATATATTAAATAGCCTTTTTGTAACATTCCTTAATGTGAATGTAACTCGATTTGTTGAAATAATTCCCTACTGATAATGATTAGGTAGTTGTCAAGTTTTCACTATTATAAACAGCTCTGTGATAAACTCCTCTTACACATATTTTTTGACACATAGCTGATTATTACATTGTATAAATTCCCCAACATGGTATTTCTGGGTCAAAGAACATAAACTTTTGGGGGATTTAGATATGTTTTGCCAATTGCTGCCCAGAAAGGACTGTATATAGGAACTTTCAACAATGTTTTTTTAAACAGTATATGCTAACTTTGAATTACAGTAAATACTCCATGATTTTCTGAGTACAGCTAGTATAACCCTGATGCTAATGACATCTAGATTAGAAAGGGTCTTTTTTAAAAAGTTCTATATAGTGATTTCAGTTTTTGTGTGTGTGAACATTTGTCTTCAGTTGTCTCCTCTCTCCCATTCTATCCTCTGTCATTTCTGCTTGAAAGTGCTCTGGGATAACAACATCCTAGTATTATTTACAACTTTGTGACATTTATGTGCATCAATTAACTGTGAACATTACTCTCCTTGAGGTATATCTTTTTTCTTTTAATTTTTATTTGGAAATAAATTCAAACTTACAGTAACATTTGCAAAAATAATACAAACTCCATACACAGAACTCCAGCATACCCCAACCCCCCTCCACCAATACCCCAATCTACCAACTTTAATATTTTGTCACTTTACCCTTTCTTTCTTTCCCTCCCTCCCTCCCTGTCTATCATACATCATCTATTGCTGTCTTCTGAACATATGAGAGCAAGTTGCACACATATGCATATAATGCACATATACATTTCCTATGAACAAGAATATTCATTTATGTAATCACATTAAGTGTAGTGAAGAAGTTCAAGAAATTTAACATTGATATAAAGCTTACATTCTATATTTCATTTTTTTTCTTATGTCCCAATTGTGTCCTTTTGAGACTTTTCTCCTCTATTCTTAGATCTTATCCAGGATCATCTATGGTATTTAATTGTCTGTCTATTTAGACTGTCTTTTTTTCAATTGTGGAAACAAATATACAGCATAAATCTTCCCATTCCAACCCCTCCCAAGCATTCCATTTAGTGGGATTAATCACATTCACAATGTTCCGGTGCCATCACCTTCCCACCATCCATTACTAGAAATTTCCCTTCACCCCAAACAGAAACCCTACACTCATTTCTTATTTACTCCCCATTGCCCCTTCCCCCACTTCTTGTAACCCATACTCTACTTTTCATCTCTATGATCATATTCTCTGATACTTTTTGTGTTTACTGTGGGGCTTAAATTTAACATCTTAAGTCCATAACAATCTTGTGTTCTTTGACACCAACTTAACTTCAATAGGACACATAAACTATGTTCCTATACTCCTCCATTCTCCCACCTTTATGTAGTTCTTGTCAAAAATTACATATTTTACATTGAGTCCAAAACCACAGATTTATCATTACACTTTATGTATTTTAGATCCTGTAGGAAGTAAATAATGGAGTTACAAATCAAAAACATAGTAGTATTGGTATTTATATTTGCCATGTGATCTTTATTGGAAATCTTTATTTCTTCATGTGGTTTCAGTCAGTTGTTTAGAGTCCCTTCTTTTCAGCCGGCACAATTCTCTTTAGCATTTCTTATAGGACTGATCTACTGGTGATGAAGTCCCTCAGCTTTTGATTATCCAGGAATGTGTTCATCACCCCCTCATTTTAAACCTCCAGGTGTTTGTGAGTTTTCTAAGTCTCTGATGGTTATTGACTTCTATTTGTATTCCATTGTGGTCACAGAATGGGCTTTGAATAATTTCAATTTTTTTAAACTTATTGAGGCTTGTTTTATGTTGCAGCCTATGGGCTATTCTGGAGAAGGTTCTGTGATCACTAGAGAAGAATGTGTATCTTGGTGATTTGGGAGGTAATGTTCTATAGATATCTGTTAAATTTCTCTATCTCTCTCTCTCCTTTCTCTGTTTCTCTGTCGGTAGGGCTCTCTTTAGTATCTGAAGTAGGGCAGGTCTTTTATTAGCAAACTCTCTCAGCATTTGTTTGTCTAGGAAAAATTTAAGCTCTCCCTCAAATTTGAAGGAGAGCTTTGCTGGATAAAGCATTCTTGGTTGGACATTTTTCTCTCTCAGAATTTTAAATATGTCATGCCACTGCCTTCTCGCCTCCATGGTGGCCGCTGAGTAGTCACTACTTAGTCTTTATGTTGTTTCCTTTGTATGTGGTGAATTGCTTTTCTCTTGCTGCTTTCAGAACTTGCTCCTTCTCTTCAGTATTTGACAGTCTGATCAGAATATATCTTGGAGTGGGTTTATTTGGATTTATTCTATTTGGAGTTCGCTGGGCATTTATGCTTTGTGTATTTATATTGTGTGGAAGGTTTGGGAATTTTTCCCCAACAATTTCTTTGAATACTCTTTCTAGACCTTTACCCTTCTCTTCCCCTTCTGGGACACCAATGAGTCTTATATTTGGATGTTTTATTTTATCTATTGTACCTCTGAGATCAATTTTGATTTTTTCAATTTTTTTCCCCATTCTTTCTTTTGTTCTTTCATTTTCCACTCTGTGGTTCTTGAGGTCACTGAGTCATTGTTCAGCTTCCTCTAGTCTTGTACTATGAGTATCCAGAATCTTTTTAATTTGGTCAACAGTTTCTTTTATTTCCATAAGATCATCTATTTTTTTATTTACTATTGCAATTTCTTCTTTATGCTCTTCTAGAGTCTTCTTCATGTCCTTTATATTCTGTGCCATGCTCTTCTTCATGTCCTTTATATCCTGTGCCATGCTCTCATTGTTTGTCTTTAGTTCTTTGATTAATTGCTCCAAGTACTGTGTCTTCTCTGATCTTTTGATTTGGGTGTTTGTGTTTGTGTTATCCATATTGTCTGGTTTTTTCATATGCTTTAAAATTTTCTGTTGTTTTTGGGCTCTTGGCATTTGCTTTACTTGATAGGGTTCTTTAGGATATGAAGGATTATTCAGACGCCAATCTCTAATTTGTCAGATATACAGCTTGGTGGCGTACACTTTTTCTAACTAACCAGCAGATGGCATCCACAAGTCACCTATACCCCTCAAGTCAGTTCTCCCCAACTTTGTCTATGTGGTGTGTGGGGGTCAGGTTCTTGAGGGGTCTAATTGGTGCACCAAGTTTGGGTGTGTTGTTGGTGCCGTCCACCCTGAATGTGGGGCATGTGTCTGAGCAGTTAGGGAGGGAGGGCAGCTTTAGTAATCAAACCTCCCAGGTGTTCCTGGAGATTGAAGGCTGTTACAAGAGTCAAACCTTCATTTCAGCCTTGTCACAGATTGTCTCTGCCACTGACCCACAAGTCCTTGGTATTGGCGTAGGGTCCTTGGGATTTCCAGGTGGGTTCCTCTTCCCAGCCATGCCCTTCTGGGGCTTCTGCTGAGGGAAGGTTGTGCTATGTCACAAGTACATGCCGTCCCTCAAGGGAAGCCCTGGACCACCGGCCTGTGCAGGGGCATTCCCAGCCTGCTGTAAAGATGGCTGAATGGGGCGTGTTAATTTCCTCCTTTTCACACAGCTCCGCCTTCCCAGCTCCGGGACAACTAGTAGTGGGTGCATGAAAGGCTATCTTCCACGCCAGATATTGAGGCGTTCGCATAGCCCTTTCCTGCCATGCTTCACTGTGTGGTTCTCGCTGCCGTATCTGCAGCCGCTTTTGGGTTTTGTTTTTTTCAAAAAAGAACTAGTCCACCTCCAAACGCCAACCCATGGTTTCCCCACACTGCAGCGTGGCTGCCGGACATTCAGCAGGCTCACTCACTTGTTTCAGAACGCAGACTCCCGGTTTCACCAAGTGCACAGTCCCTGTGGATTTAGCAGACCTTGTCCAGCTGGTGCATCGCTGGAACTGGTGTTCTGGTCACTTTCTGGCCTCTATCTAGTATTTTTCACAGAGGTGTTTTTTTGCCCTGTCTCTCCTAGCCACCATCTTAGGTTCTCCAATGTACATCTTTTTATAATTTAGTGGCAAGTACACTTTTTCAATCCTACTGAACTGTACCTCTCCAAACCTCCAGGACTGGCAAGATGAGTTAGGAAGAAAGAAGTCCTGGATCTCTTTCCTAAAGGAGTCTCAATATTTGTTAAAACAAGAGCTGGGAGTACCTTCAATTGAATGCCATCTGTCCTTGTCTCTGAGAGCCTGCCAGAAAGCATAGCCAAAAGATGATAAATTGGCCTAACTGACACTGAAATTCAGCAAGCTGGCTTTCAGATCAGAAACTGGTTTATGAAAAGAGATGTGTGTGCTATATGAACGTGAAGTATAGAAATACTTTGTCCACCTATAAACTAGGGATTCTTTACTTTACCAGCATATTCCCCATAGGAATCTTTTAATCAGAAGGATCACATAGTGAATTTAAACATTCAGATCATTGACAGCAAATTATTGTGTTGTATAGCTTCATGGGAAACAAACGATGAATAAGATGAGAGACCATTCCTTCTCATAGTTCCGTTACTTCTTCCAAGTGGTCTCTTAAGCAAATAAGCTCACTGCTTTCTTCTATGACATATGGAGACTCAGCTCTGGTGCAGGTTTAGGGTAGAGGCATGATGGCAGACCCCAGCAGATCAGGGGTCCCCTGCTCAGGTCTGTACAGATGCATCACCTGCATCCCCATAGCCTTTCTTTTTATGAGGCAAACACACCCAACATGCTTTTGAAGTGTGGTCGGTTCCTTGACTTGAATTCCAAAGGAAGGTCTTAGCTGCCTGCCTGTCTTTGAATGAAACCCAGATTCCTTTGAGCGCAGTCAGAAGAGTAATTCAAGAGGTCATCTTTGGGTAGAAGAGATTCTTCAAGTAAATTCCACAGCATTCAGGGCTCAGTTCTCATCGTACAGCATATTGCTCAGTTGGATGTTTGCCACTCAAAATGCCTGAACCATCTGTGGAGTCTGACTCTACAACACTCTCGTGGCCCCCAAATATCAGCTACTCCATATAGCCTGTAGTTTTATCCAAGTTTACTTCCAGTAGATTCTTCCAACCCTCAGTTGTCCATCGTCTAATCTCCCTCTCCCCAGGAAAGGAATGGTGATCTCAGCCTCAGTCAGGGCTCTTGGCCAGCTCCTTCAGCCGTCCTTGTTCCAGGGTGTGATGGACTGGGAGTAGTCCACCTTCTCTCACTGGCAGGCTCTGGGCTGCTCTGTAGCCGTTGTAGCCCAGGTTAACTGGATCCAGCTAATCCACTATGCAAATACACAGTCCCAACCCCCAAGATGCATTCATCTCATAGGTTTTCTGAATGGGCTGGGTTAATTAATTCACTATATTTAATGAGCATCTTTATGTGTCAGGCATTATTCGGAGAACATTGTTCTATGAGGCAAAACAAAGTTCCCACTTTCACGGAGCTCACATATCTATGGGCACATGGCTGTGCTGCACAGGGTAGTGGATAGGGCAGGCCTGACCTGAAAGAGAGAGAGGGCATCACACAGAAAGCCAGAGGAAAGAGGGTTCCAGGCAGTGAAACCATCAAGTGCAAAGGCCCTGAGGCAGGAGAGGGCCAACTATGCTCAATAGTGGTGAGACCAGTACAGCAGGAGGGAGAGGGGTATTGGGTGCCAAGCCATACTGGACATCACAGACAATGATGAAGAATTCGTATTTTACTCTCTGTGGAATGGTAAGGAATTAAAGGATTTTGAACCAGAAATTAATGCAGGCAAAACACTTAAAACACTGCGTTCCAGTTTGCTGATGTACCACTAAGCAAAATACCAGAAATGGATTGGCTTTTATAAAGGGGGTTTATTTGGTTACAAAGTTACAGTCTTAAGGCTGTAAAGTGTCCAATGTAACCTTCACTGGAGGATGGCCAATGGCGTCTGGAAAACCTCTGTTAGCTGGCAAGGCATGCAGCTGGCGTCTGCTCCAGAGTTTTGGTTTCAAAATGGCTTTCTCCCAGGACGTTCCTCTCTAGGCTGCAGCTCCTCAAAAACGTCACTCTTAGTTGCTCTTGGGGCATTTGTCCTCTCTTAGCTTCTCTGGAGCAAAAGTCTGCTTTTAAAGGCCATATCCAAAATGTCTCTGTAAGCTGCAGCTCCTCTCTCAGCTCCTGTGCATTCTTCAAAGTGTCCCTCTTGGCTGTAGCAAGCTCGCTTCTTCTGTCTGAGCTTATATAGTGCTCCAGTAAACTAATCAAGGCCCACAATGAATGGGCGGAGCCACAGCTCATGGTAATTATCCAATCACAGTTATCACCAACAGTTGGGTGGGGCGCATCTCCATGGAAACAACCTAATCCAAACATTCCAACTTAATCAACCCACTAATAAGTCTGCCCACACAAGACTGTATCAAAGATAATGGCATTTTGGGGGACATAATACCTTCAAATTGGCAAACACTGCATACAATAACTACTCAAAAAATGCTAATTTTAATTTTTACTCTTCTTCACTCTGAAGGTGATCTCTATTCTGCTTTATATGAATTGCATTTTTTCCCCCTGAAATGGGGCAGGAAGGATGGAAAGCAAATATAAAAATATCTTACAATGTTTAAGTCCTATTATAACATTGTAGGTCTATGAGACTTGATTATTAGAAAGGTGAGTCCTTGTCCAAGATTTTAGGTCTTCTTTTTCTTTCTGCTGTTCAGGATATATTTCTTTAAATACTTTATTATGGACACTTTCAAACTTAATACAAAATTAGAATATCCTCCTTCAAGCAGTTATCAATTCATGGCTAATATTGCTTCCTCTGTACCACCATCCATTTTCCTCCCCTTCATACCAATGACTTATTTTAAAGCAAACTCCAGACTTATCTTTTCACCTCTAAAAATAAAATCTTTCTTTTTTTTATGGTACCATAATACTATTATCACACCTAAAAATTTAACAATTCCTTAATATCATCAAAATCCCATTCAGTACCCTATCTTCCCTGGTTGTCTCATTAATGCTTTTTAAAAATAGCTGATTTGTTTAAATCAGGATCCAAAAAAGGTCTGCACCATGCATTTGGTTGATAGTTCTTCTAAGTCACTTTTTTCCAGTTCAGTTTTTTTACCTTACAATTATCCACAGTGTACTGTCAATTTTTCACAGTACAATCATATAGTTGTTCATGCATCACCAAAATCAATTTTGGAACATTTTCATTACTCCAAAAAAATAAAAAATAAAAATAAAAATACAAGTAAAGGACACCCAGAACATCCCACTCCCCCATCCCCCTATTATTCATTTAATTTTTGTTCCCATTTTTCTACTCATCTGTCCATACATTGGATAAAGGGAGTGTGAGTCACAAGGCTTTTACAATTACATAGTCACACTATGTTAGCTACATAGTTATGCAGTTGTCTTCAAGAATCAAGGCTACTGGGTTGCAGTTCAACAGTTTCAGGTATTCTAGCTATTCCAATACACTAAAAACTAAAAAGGGATATCTATATAATGCATAAGAATAACCTCCAGAATAACCTCTCAACTCCATTTGAAATCTCTCAGCCACTGAAGCTTTATTTTGTTTTCATTTCTCTTCCCCTTTTTGGTCAAGAAGACTGTCTCAATCCCACGATGCCGGGTCCAGGCTCATCCCCAGGAGTCATGTACCATGTTGCCAGGGAGATTTACACCCCTGGGAGTCAGGTCCCACGTAGGGGGAGGGCAGTGAGTTTCCCTGCCAAGTTGGCTTAGAGAGAGAAGCCACATCTGAGAGGTTCTCTGGGGGTGACTCTTAGGCACAATTATAAGTAGGCTTAGCCTCTCCTTTGCAGTTACAAGCTTCATAAGGGCGAGCCCCAAGATTGAGAGCTCGGCTTTCTAAATTGGTAGTCCCCAAAGCTTGTGAGAATATCAGGAATTCCCCAGATAGGGAAGTTTAATATTTCTGCATTTTTCTCCAGTCCCTCAAGGGGGCTTTGCAAATACGTTTTTATTTTCTGCCCAAATTACTTTGGGATGTATCAGGATTTCACACTAACCTGTACAAACCAACCAGATCTCACTCCCTATTCAAGGTTCCAAGTAATCATGGCATTTGAATAAACTGGCCATACAAATTAAATTACTTAGTGTGCTACAGAAAATACAGATTTCGCATCAAATAAACATCCCTTCCTTTAGTCTCGCTCAGAAGTTGAAGTTTTAAAACACAGTCAATATCATCTTTTAACCTTTAGAATGATTTGCCTTCTTCTAAGTCATTTTAAATCTTACTGTTCACCCTCCTTCTGCTTCCATCCCCACCCCGGCCTTGTCATTTTATTTGTTGAAGAAACCTGGTCATTTGTTCTATAGGTATCTCTCCTTTTGGATTTTGCTGACTGTCTCCCCATGGTGTTGTTTACCGTGTTCCTCTCTTCCCCGCATTTCTGATAACATGGTAGTTAGTTCTAGAGACATAATCAGATTTCATTTTTTGT
Source organism: Choloepus didactylus (assembly GCF_015220235.1). Classification (NCBI taxonomy): domain Eukaryota; kingdom Metazoa; phylum Chordata; class Mammalia; order Pilosa; family Megalonychidae; genus Choloepus; species Choloepus didactylus. The sequence goes on along the minus strand of NC_051311.1, from coordinate 135,758,379 downwards.
GTCCAGGAGGCATCCTAGGAGGTGCTGTGAACTTCCTATTGCAGATGCCATCTGGAGCACATGCTTTCTTGCTGCTTCTCTTTCCGTGATGTTGGACAGACCCATCCATGATCAAGTTCCCTGAGGGCCTTTCATTTAATGGCTTTAGTTACCACTGATGATCACTGCCTATCCCAATAGGGTTCCCACAACATACTTTTCATAGAGGTCAAGGCAGCCTGGTCATTTTTCTTTTAATTATTATTACAGCAACACTGTTTTGAGTAATCAAGGACATGCTGTTTTTGAAGGGAAAAAATGGCTGGAGGTGTGGGAGCTGTTGACCAAAAAAGCTTGGGAAATACTGAATACAAGGGAACCCTCTTGTTGCAGATTTCAATGCCCACTCACATATGAAGACCTCAGGAAGTCCTGTAGTAAAGAAGCCTGTTCAACTTTGTTTAACTCCATATTTCCCAAGTTTATTTGCTGCAGACATTTTTTTTTCTCCATAATACCTCTTATTATCCATTGGAACCTACTTCGGAGAATATTGTTTAGTGTCTAGGTTACTTATAATAATAAAAGACCACTTATTAATATGTGCATGAGTTTCTTAGCTTTCCGGAGCCACTTGACAGCCTTCTGAAACTTATACTCACTTAGTGGCCATAAGCTAACCATATAACATTGAGAATTGGCAATATTTCTTGCAAACTTTTACCTGGAAACTCAGAGTCGAGAAGATTTTATGTCCCCATGATTGAATACTTGAGCCAAAGAAGAAAATATGAATTTTACTTTTCACCCCTATGATTGTGGTAGAGCAATTTCTCATCTACCAGGTAGAGCATTTCCCTGGGTCACACTGCTGTTGACTGTCTCACACTGCTGTCCAGGTGGAGGGGGTGACGATGGCCAGTAGGGAGAGCACAATGGAGAGACGATCCAGCCAACTCCTTGACTGACTTCCCAAGGTCAACGCTTTGACAGCACTGCTTTCATGTGGCCTTTAGGAAGAGGCGTCCATTTTAATTATGTTTCATTTAGCAGCCTGCTTTTAAAAAAACTGTTACTGGTCAATTAGCTGTGCAGACAGTGCTGACTATGTCATCTGTACCTTGGGGCACTGTCAGAAGCAGAGATGGTCCCAGCCCTCATAGAATGTTTCAACTCATCATAATTTAGGTGGGCTCAGTATGGAAGCAGGGGTTTGGGGAATGGGAGAAAGCTCGGGGAAGGACAAGTGATGCACGGCCCAGTGCAAGAGACCCTGGGCCAACTCACCTACCAGTGGGGCCAGTCCCGTGGCCGGAGTGCTGCACGTGGGGCTTCCAGATAGAAGCAGTACTCAAAGCCAGCCACAGTGCAGCGTAGTGGTCCCAGGTGAGAATTTTGCTGTCAGCAGGACTCCAACCAGTAACTGGAAACACGGAGTTAAGGTTAAGCCCTACGGGAAGGGGCCTGGTAAGACCTGGGCAGGGTGTTAGGGTCCTCCTTTCAACTGCCTTCGTTCAGGAATTAGGCAGGGCCGAACCTCCACTAAGGTTTCCTTGACTACGCAAGTAGGGCCTGAGGAGTAACTCATACAACCTGTGCCGGTTTGAATGTATTATGTCCCCCAGAAAAAAGCCATATTCTTTGATGCAATCTTGTGGGGCAAGCATAATAGTGGGGATTAAGTTGGACTGTTTGGATTAGGTTGTTCGCATGGAGATGTGCCCCACCCAGCTGTGGGTGGTGACTTTGGTGGGATACTCCCATGGAGGTGTGACCCCACCCATTCAGGGTGGGCCTTGATCAGTGGAGCCATATAAAACATGCTGACTCAAAGAGACTGAACGGAGTGCAGCTGTGAGTGGTGTTTTGAAGAAGAGCAAGCTTGCTAGAGAGGAACGTCGTGGGAGAAAGCCATTTTGAAACCAGAACTTTGGAGCAGACGCCAGCCATGTGCCTTCCCAGCTAAGAGAGGTTTTCCGGACGCCATTGGCCATCTCCAGTGAAGGTACCCGATTACTGATGTGTTACCTTGGACGTTTTGTGGCCTTAAGACGGTAACTGTGTAGTGAAATAAACCCCCATTTTATAAAAGCCAATCCATCTCTGGTGTTTTGCATTCTGCAGCATTAGCAAACTAGAACACAACCACACTCCAACAGCAGAGGACACGCTGCAGTAGAGAGGCAGCATGAAGTAGTGGTTAGATCATGGACCCTGGTACCAGGCTTCCAGTGTTCAAATCCTAACTCTACTACTCACTTGCTGTGAAACCTTGGGCAAGTCCCTCAACCTCTCTGGGCCCCAGTCTCCTCATTTCCAAATGAGCACATCAGTGTGATAAAGTCCAGGAAGCCTGGGTCATTTCTGATAGACTGCTTTGACATTCTCTGATCTGTTGCCTCAGTCCCTGCAACAGTCTGTGAGCCAACCCCTAATTCATAATCACTTTTAACCATAAAAAAGTTGGCACATATTTGGTACTGGCCACGTAGGAGGTATGAGACGCTATTTGAAGTTCTCACTGTTTGGTGCCAAGTCCTTTGTGATCTTAATCAGCTTTTTATTTTCCACTAAAGGTGGCCTGTGCTTCTTCTCTGTTCTGCTCTTGGCACTGTGGGTGAGGACATAGGTGGTAAGATGCTCCTAAGGCCAAACACGTGACCTGCTTCCCCATTATGACAGTCTCCAGACGTGGTCTCAGTGCCCATCCAGAGGCTGCCCTAAAGCACACGTACTGAAGGGAGACATGGTTCCGCAACAGAAAGAAGTTGCTCCCAAGAATGAAAGGACAACTCCAAACATGCTGTCAGTACTGCCTGAAATGACAGTGATGAAGCAACCAGTTCAGGTTCTGCTGGGCAGCCAGCCAGTTCTGGGTTGAGAAAACCAATGGCAGATGAAAGGTGGAAGCGCTCCTGAGCCAACTTGCTCACAAGTTGAAATAGTCAAATGTGGGTGCAAAGTGAGTACTTAATTCTTGCACCTGTTCTGACTCAGCACCTATTGAAGGGTTGATCCAGGATTTGGTAGATGCCAGTGCCAGTAGCAGAGGCAGAAGAATTTCACAGTGACACCACCCATGTGGTACCAGGGAAGGGACAAAGAGAGCCCCTGGGGACCCTGCCATCAGCTATGGGGAACTTTCGGAGGCAGGGTAGACCTAAGCTCACCTTATGTTTCAGATCTGCCAATTGTAGATTATTAAAGTGTCTCGATGGGGTTTGGGTTTCATCACTGCTGCCAGAAACATTTAGGGCAACTCACATGACTATACAAGTTTCATTGATTTAATTACTGCTTAGAAAAGAGGTTGCCAGATTTAGGCGCTGTCTTAATTTGCTGGAGCTGTTGTAAAAAAGTACTACAAACTGGGAGGCTTAAAATACCAGGGATTTATTATCTTGTAGTTCTGGAGGCCAGAAGCCTGAAATCTGTAGGCGTTGGTCTGTCTGTACAGCTTCCTCCAAAGTCCGTAGTGTCCTGGAGGTGGCTTGGCAGCAATTTGTGGCATAACTCATCTCTGCACCCGTCACATGGCCATCCTCTTTCTATCTCTCTCTTACTGGCTCTGTCTAAATTTCCTCTGCCTGTAGAGACACCAATTACACTGGATTAAGAGTCCACCCTAATACAGTTTGGCCTCATCTTAACTAATAACATCTTCAAAGCTCCTATTTTCTAATGCGATCACATTCAAGGAACTAGGGATTTGGACTTGAAATGTATCTTTTAGGGGACACAGTTCAGTCCGTGACAGGTGTCAGGAAAAGAGGAGAGCATGCATCACATTTCTCGTGGTGTTCAAGGCAGAGTCAGTGTTGAAAACACCCTTTCAGCAACCTTTAGTCTACATCCAGTGGTTTGAAGGTGACCTGTAATTAGCTGGCATTTTGTAGTGCCCTCTGCATGACAGTACATTGGGCAGTATCAAAAGAGATCTGCCAGCAGCTGTTTATATAAATCTTTAAGCTCAGCATCTTGTAGGCTTCCATAAATGGTAATTGAAGAACTTTGGTTTGCCGAATATGGAAGTGCTTTAAAGTGCTTGTGAGAGAAAATCTTGAAAAGAAGGTAGACCCGTTTATAGGAGAGGTAGCAAATTATGACCTGTCTGGAATATAGAAAAAAAAAAGTGTTCATCTTCTTTAAACAGCTTTTTATTAGTAGAACACATGCCTTTAGTTTATAAATAGTAAAACCTAAACCTTGGCAGCATTTCCAGTTCTCCAGGAACCACAACTTATTGGTATAAGGACTAGTTTGGCTCATGGTAAGGTAAAAGTGGGCTATCAGAATATTTAGACAGAACACCCAACTCAAAATAAATGTTGACTGAGGGGCTACAGACTCAGGGCTGTTATTGACAGATAGAGCCAACCTGGATACATTTGAATCATCACCACCGAGTGGGAAAGGACCTTAGCTGTCATTGCCTCTACCTTCCCCAGCCTCTGGTGCTGGAATCTATTGTTTGACGATCTAGACGGTAGAACCTGTTCAGGACCTCACCAGGCAGCCTATCTCATGGGTGCCTGCCCAGCTCTAGTTTTATAAAGCTTCCCTGTGGCCTCTAACTACTAGGCCTGCCCTCTGGAACTGGCCAGAGTGAATCCCACCTGCAAAAGACAGGTTTTCTAATATTTGAAGTTAGGTCTCCTATGTCCCCTAACTTGACCCTTTCCTTCTCTAGGTCGATTCTGTGGATCTGGATCCTTCTGAGGTTGCTCATTTAATCAAAGAGGATGAACTTCCCAGAGAGAAGAGAACAGTACTTTGGCCAAGCAACTAGCAATAGCTGTGCTCTTGAATAGAAGCCCACGGTCACTTTTTTCTCTCATTCAGCCATTCCTTCCTAGCAGAATTTGCAGATCTTTCTCTGTTCTAGAAGTCCCCACTAGATGGGTGTCAATTAGCTGATGATCTTAAAATGGAATCCCAGTAAAAGACTGGAATACACAGCTATGGTCTGCTTGGAGCCCCTTCGTGTCTGGACAATACACTTCTAGATGATTGGGCAAGATGAGCGATTCACCTATGTCCTTTTGGATATAATTTAACATTTCCTGAACACCTTTTACAAATTGTTATTTTTATGATGTAAGTTATGTAAAATAGTATAACTACTTCAAACAATTTGCATCTAATTTGTGCATTTTTTGTTATAAATACAGAAATATGAGGAATTCATTAGCAATCTGTATCCTACCCCCTTTCTCAAATCACACACACAAACACACCCACACACACACACCCACACACCTATGAGGGGGGAATTGTTAGGGTCAGATTTTAATAGTAAAGACACTGGTACTGAGCCGAGAATCAGCAGTTCCCATTGGGGGATGGTTTCCTCCCTCCCCTCACATAAAAATGTGCTGATCAGGGAGGGGGTTGTAACCCTCAGTCCCAACCACTGTGGTTGTCTGTGCGCCTGCCTGCTGGTGCTGTTCCTTGTCACTGCCTCCCCGTGGCTCTGCTCCCAGACAGAGGCTCCTCACGGCTGCTCTCAAAAAATTTTGCCTAGAGACACTTTTCTTTCCCCCAAACAGAAGGACCCTCTCTTCCTGTGACAGTGCTCTCCACCCTCAGTGGACAGTCTGCAGTGAACAGGATCACAGCTTATGCAGAGGCACTGGGGTTTGCAGCTCCTGAGGGGTTTGGCTGGGGACATTTGCCTGACACATCCCTGTGCAATTGTCTTTCCCTTCCTCTTGGTCTTGAAATGAAACACACCACTGTCAAATTTTCCTTCCTTAATTTTCTCTCTTCTGGGAGGCATTTTCTCCAAAAGGGCAACTTCCATGGTCTTAACTATGATGTCTAGGGGTTTGGTATTTGTTCTGGTTTGCTGATGCTGCCGTTAAGCAAAATACCAGAAATGGATTGGCTTTTATAAAGAGAGGTTGTTTGGTTACAAATTTATAGTCTGAAGGCCATAAAATGTCCAAGGTAAGGCATCAACAATAGGGTACTTTCACTGGAGGAAGGCCATTGGCATCCAGAAAACCTCTGTTAGCTTGGTAGGCACATGGCTGGTGTCTGCTTGCTCCCAGGTTGCATTTCAAAATGGCATTCTCCAAAATGTCAGCATCAGCTTTCAATGGCTGTCTTCAAAATGTCTCTCTTGGCTGCAGCTAAGCATCTGGGCCTGTGTGGCTCTTTTTAAAGTACTCCAGTAACCAATCAAGACCCATGTTGAATGGATGAGGCCACACCTCCATGGAAATAATCCAATCAAAGTTATTACCCACAATTGGGTGGGTCACATCTCCATGGAAACAACCAAATCCAAAGATTCCAACCTAATCAACACTAATAGGTCTCCCCCACAAGACTGCATCAAAGAACATGGCATTTTGGGGGACACAATACATCCAAACTGGCACAGTCTTTAATCCCCTATCCCCTACTATTTTCCTCCCAAGGAGCTCAAGGCTTTTCTTTTCAGTGTAACCTCTAGAGCCTGATGTAACATGTGGTTAAATCCAACGGAGGTTCTCACTACATCTTGACACCAAATAAAATACACAAATGTTAGTAACTTACAGTGAAGTGGGTCAGGGAAATGGGTGAAAAGATTTTTTTTTTCCATGGCAATCCAAATTTATTGAACTACTGATGCTAAGTTAAACAAAATTGCACCACTTTAATTAAGGCTTTAGTTTACATTTGGCCACTTCAAAATAGTTGTAACGTTAGGTTGGTCTATCTAAATATGTGGCTTTCTGGTGGATAGACAGACAATCTTTACACCCAACTGTTAATGCATACAAAGCATCAAGGCATTGTTAAAGAAAACAGCAGCAGTTACTGCGGCTTTGGCCTTGTGAACAATTACATATGTTTAAAATTACTTCTCAACATCCACATCCACAGTACTCATCCACCATTTAACATTGAGACCAAAACCTTACACATGTGAAACAATCACTAACAGTCAAAGATACTAAACCCGTATGTTTAGTATGGCAAATACACTTAGGCATGAGTGAGCAAGGGATTCACAGTGAGAATCTACAGCTGCAGAAGCCTGAAAATGACAAAAATCTTTAAATCATTAAAAAATTGTTTGAAAATATAAACTTCTTATTGTAGGCCCCCACTGTACACACAACTATAAATATTGCTCCTTATGTTAACAAAAAAAAAAAAGGAAACAAATAATACCAGATTTGAAAAGTCTGGACATTTCCTTTCCAACAGATGTTAAAGGCAATGTCTTTAATCTAAGGCATTTTACTGAAGGGACTATCATATTTTAAAGACAAGATCACCGTCTCCACAGGTTTTTCAAAAATTAAAAAAAACTATGTAGCTGCATTTATCAAAAGTGCTTATTTTGTACATGATAATGACCTTGAATTTCTTAAAAAAAACTACAATAAGCTACAAGTATCAAAGAAACAAAGTTATCTAGAGTAATCTATAAATGAGCTCTTTGGACTTTCTTTTATTAAGCTAAAATAGTGGTGCTTTTAGGATTTACACTGTTGAACTCTCCAATACAAAGCATATGGGGTGTGTTAAAGAATACAATACATCATTTTCATACGTGTACAACATTGGTGGGTGAAGAATGTCTCTTAAGCAGTAATACTGGATGTAGCCTCTGGTTTCACCAGTTGCATACTCCAGGACAATTATTTAAGTAAAAATCTGTCTTATGATACTGCAAAGTGATTAGAATGTGCAATTGTGGTAGCTTTCATTTGCCTTTTAAAGCGTACCACCACAGGAAAGTCCATCTAAGGTGCTGGTAGGTGTAACAAAGTTGGAATGTGGAATTGGGCAACGACAGTTCTTCAGCTCTGGCTCAGAGCTACAATGCATTTAATATATTAAAGCAGCTGACATGATGTCTTTTTGTGGGCCTTCCCAGGCACTGGAGTTTTTCTGTTAATTTGCCGTATCAGGTCATAGAAGATCTCATTAACATTTATTTTTGATTTCGCAGAAGATTTTAAGAATGCACAGTTGTTCCATTGTCTTGCTAGATTTTTAACTTCTCTCTTGCTACAACTCTTTCATCCTCGGAGCCACACTTACTACCAACCAGAATCATTGGAACATCATCAGTGCCTTTTACTCAAAGAATCTGTTCTCTCAGATCTTGTAAATCATTAAATGTGGATGTGTTGTGATGTACTGTATTCTTTAATACATCCCATATGCTTTGTAATGGAGAGTACAACAATGTAAATCTTAAAAACACCACTATTTTAGCTTATTAAAAGTCCAAAGAGTTAATGCAAAGCCTTGTCCACTTTTCATGTACAAATCCCTGATAATGTAAATTGTTCCATTCCTGCAGTATCCAAGATTTCTGGCATACATTGTTGTGCATCTACTACAACTTGCTTTCTGTAAGAATCTTCTTTCGTAAGATCATATTTCTGAACAAAAATTCCTTAAAGAAATTGCACGGTCAGAGCAGAATTTCCAACACCTCCTGAGCCCAGAACGACTAGCTTATACTCACGCATGGTGCCAAGTTGTGAAAATCTAGAGCTTCTCTCCCGCTGTCGCCGCGTCCGCGCAGCCAGCGTCTCCCCGCGCCCCGCGCTCGCTCCTGGTCGCGCTGCTCCCGCGCCACGGCTGTGCTGTCGCTGCTGCCGCCGCCGCTCCAGCTGCTTACACTGAAATGATATTTTGAAGTGACTTTTTTCTCTTAAAATGAAAATCTTGCTTTAAATTCTGACAATCAGTTTCTCTGGGCAACGTCAGCTTCTTTAGCACATTTCCGTATGCAGTAAGACTAACCCGTCCTGCAACTTTCTGCGAACTGAGAACATCGAATTTCCAATTTAGATTCCTGTTTGTGTTGAGAGAATCTTTTCGCAAGTTTGTCAAACCCTGAAGGCCTTCTAGGTTGATCTTTACAAAATGTCTTAATTTAGGACAAGAAAAAAAAAGTTACAAATATTCACTCTCTGTGGTGTTTCCTCATAAACTCACATACTCTCAGCAGCTATGCTTGTTGGGATCTTGTAAATTGATCTTCTAAATTTCTTCCTCTCACATTGGAGTCATGTTTTGCAAGGTTCTCAGCAGGAGGAAATTAAGGAGGACTGGGGCTTTTTCCTGCCCCGTGGCCAGCATGAAACATCTACAGACCAGTCCTTTTTCTGCGAACAGGTGTGTTTGCAGGAGCTTTACTCCCCCAAAGATGGCTCACAGCACTGCATTTCAGAGCTAGGACCAAAAGACCAAGTCACCCGCAGGGCCAACGTGAGGACAGAAGCAGAGAAAATAGCCTGGTATCTTTTAAATTATGAGGTTGCTAGTACTCACCTTGAAAGAGAAATTCACATGAGGTTAACCAACATTGTATGTTTCCAATTCAGTTCAAAAAATGTGTTGCTGCCAAATAAGAACTTAGAGCCTTACCTGTTTCTCAAGTAGAATGAAATAAAATTGTCTATAAAATATTTATCAGATCTAGGCTAGTGTTTGAATTATAATATCTCCTCCAGGCTTTAAAATGTCCTCTCTCTGGTTATCTCATTATTGATTGGGCAGACAAAGATTTTAACTCAATGATTATAATTTGTTTACTAGGATTAATTTACTCACCCTTGAGGATTAATTTTATTCTTTTACGATGGCAGTTCTTCCCAGGAGATTTTTCCCCAAAGAGTCACATCCAAATTTTTTACTGTTATAAGGGTCACAATAATTTGGATGTTCCTGAATAATTTCTGCTTGTGTTTGCCAAACCTGACTGCCAATCAGAATTACCTGGGAAATGTCTTAACGATTCCCAGATTTCCTGGTCCCACCCCAGACCCAGTGAAGCAGAATCTCTGGAGGCACGGTTTGGGAAGAAGCTTCCTTGAGACACAAGTATAGCAGCCTGGAACCCACTGATGGACTAGGGTTTGGGAACTAATCATTATAGTTTAGTCTCAGGTAATTTTAAGGTTAAATGCTAATGTCATTAAATATAGCATTTTTTTTGTTGCTAACACCGTATGTCCTTATTTCTTTTCATCTTCCCACCCACTAGAATTACCCAAGCTCTACTCCTTATCTTAAAAGTGAACATCAGAGGGGATGACACGTGAGGGAAGGGAGCTTTGTGTGGAACTGTGTTGGCACTGACAGTAGTTGCAGTGATGTGAGGAGCTAGCTACAGCAAAAGAACAGCCACCTGACAAGGTTCTCTCTCTCCCTCTTGCTGCCCTGGACTGGGCCAAGCTCTTTGGGTCAGAGTCACTCCATTTAACTGGGTCTCTGGGTTGGTCCTGGTTACATGCCTGGCAGGATTTGGTTGGCTAATTAGCAAGCCAGGTAACTGACCCACCAAGTTCAGTGATATCAACTGGCTCCTGGTCACAGACTTGGAGTATATTGACCTGTGATGTCAGATGAGCAGAGACACAGCTACAGTGCTTCAAAGCTACCAAGATGGCAATCGCAACCACAACAACGACAGCAGAAACACTTCCCACTCACCAAAAAAGCCCCTAATGTGTTGTGTCTCTCTCCCCCCATGCCAATGAATAGGTTTTCTTTACTCAACAAAGGTCATTTATTTTGAACTAAAAATCAGTCTCCTGGTTTGATCAAGGATTTTATAAAAATAAATTCATCTATTAGAAAAGCCTTACATGTCATATAGAAAGTAAATCATATTTAAGTCATGTGTTTTAATAAAGTGCATTTGGGGGCACATGGCAAATAAATTCTAACTGAATGAAAGACATATGATAACAAATAAACCTTCTTCTCTACTTTCTAAGTTCCGTTCTTAGAGATCAGTCTCTTGGGTATTCTTTGAAAAATATTTTATGCTTATTTCATATGCCAGATCATACATGTACAGGCATCCCCTTAAAAAACAAGTTGTTTCCAGCCTTTTTGCTATTATAAAAAATTCTCTAATCAACACGTACATGTGCACATCTATATACATACACTGTCTCTGAACCCATGTGGCAGTGTCTCTGGAGGATAAATTTCTATAAGTGGAATTATTGGTTCAAAGGATTTTGTGTACTTGATGTTGATAGAGGTCCGAGGTATAGTACCCATTTACTCATATGGGAGCCATTTTACTGAAGGATCTTATTGTTTCCAGTAGTTTTTCTGTTGATATTCTATTCATTTTGTTTTTCCAGTTATGTAATACAACATCTGCAAATAAGGATTATTTTACCTCCTCTTTTCCAGTTTTCATACCACTTCTTTCTTTTGCATTTGTAATTCCAGAGCCATGCTGGACAACAGGAGCAACAGTGGAAGTTTTTGTCTTTTTTCTGACTCTACTGGGGGAACTTCTATTATTAAGCCTTAAGAATTTTTTTAAGCATCAGGAATGGATGTTAAGTTTTATCAAATGCTTTTTCATAATTTATACAAATTATTTTTATTGAAAAGAATTTATTACATTAATTAAGATTGCTTAGGAAATCCAAGACTTCTCATTGCCCTGAATTTATTAAAAAAAAATGGTATAGTTGAAACATTATTTGTAACACCAAACAAACAAACACAGAAAAACTAGAAACTATGGAAATGTTTTTCAGTAGGGAAATGGTTAAATAAATTATGGTACTTTCATATAGTACAGCTTTTTAAAAAATAATAAAATAGATTTACATATGCCAATGAGGATCAACCTTTGAGATCTATTGTCAAGTAAAAATAGCAAGTGCAATATAGTGTGTGTTCTTACTTGTATAAAAAATAGAAAGGAACATGTACATGTAAATAAGCATATATATGCAAAGAAAAATTCTGGAAGGACACAGAAGAAACTATTAATAGTCTTTGCTTCTTGATGAAGGCTAGGGGTCTGGGGATCTGTGATAATATACTGTTTTAGTTTCTTGGGCTGCAGAAAGCAGATATCATGAGATGTGGTGGCTTTAACAATGGGAATTTATTAGCTTACAAGCTTACAGTTTTGAGGCTGAGAAAAATGTCCAACTGAAGGCATTATCAAGGTGATGCTTTCTTCCTGAAGGCTGCCAGTGATCCTTGACTCCTCTGTTACATGGCAAGGCACGTGGTGGTGTCTGCTGTCTCTCCCTTCTCTTGGGTTTCGTTGATTTCAGCTTCTTGTTTCTGTGTCTTTCTCTTTCTATATTCACCCCAATTATAAAGATTCCAGTCAGAGGATTAAGGCCCATCCTGAATGAGGAGGCCACACCTTAACTGAAGTAACCTTATCAAAAGATCCTACTAACAATGGATCCACACCCACAGGAATGGATTAACTTTAAGAATGTGCTTTTCTGGGATACATACAGTTTTAAACCACCATATATATGATTAGAATTTTTTTTTTTTTAACCACATGAATTTATTCCTTTTCCAATGGTGGGGGGGGGGTAGAGAGTAACTAAAAGTAATGATTAAAGTTATTTTAAAAGAAACTGTTTTCATTCATTTTTAACGCAATTTTATTGAGATATATTCACATAACATACAATCCTCTAAAGTGTACAATCAGTTGTTCATAGTTATCATCATCTAGTTGTGCATTCATCGCCACAATCAGTCTTGGAACATTTTCATTACTCCAAATTCATTCATGCTTAAATGTTAGTGACTAACAGGGAAAAGATGAATAATATTAAATGTAATTAATATGGGTAAAATTTGTCCTGTAGAGCTTTTTTTTTTTTGGTGGGTGCCACTTCCTCTAATTTTGGTTCTGTGATGGAGCATGAGCTTCTGGACTTTTCAGCAAGTCCCCACACCTCTCTGCAGAGAATTGGCTTCACTCTTGCATCTGGCAGAGTGATGTAGAATTTTATAGTCATTGTTCCTTCAATAGAGTTCCCACCTCCAATCTGAAGGCAAATGGAAGCATCCTTGGCCTTGTGCTAGTAGGGACTCTTTCAACCCAAATGACCAACAATAGGGAAATGAATTAATAAATGTAGGGCCAACAATATAATGACATGTGCTTTTGTTAAAAATTTTAATTATGTAAACTTGTAATGGGGGGAAAATGTCTGCCAGAATTATAAGCCAAAAGAGCATGGAACAGATCAAATGCACATTATGATTTTAACTTTGCAAAAATAAACAGAGGATAGATTGATAAGGACTGAAGGGTAGGGGGCTTTGGTATAGTGATAGGTTTATCCCAAACACATATATATATTTTTACATTTTTTTATTGTGAAATATTACATATATACAGAAAAGTGATAATTTGTCATGTACAATTTAACATGTAGTTAGAGAGAAAATTGCAAAGAATATCATGAGTTACAGTTCCAAAATTTCAGTTATTTCCTTATTGTGAAGGATAACATATATACAGAAATGTGATAACTTTTGAAGTATGATATAACAAGTACTATAGAGCAAATTTTGAAACATGTTATATGTTACAGTTCCACCATGTCAGTTATTTCCTTCTAGCTATTCTAGTACTCTAGAAACAGAAAATAAAAAAAACAACAAAAAACACAACAAAAAAAACAAACAAAAAACCCAAATATATTTTTAACATTGGCATTACATTAGAGTATTTTATTTAAAAATAAAAAGAGTGCTAAAATAAATTGTTTTGAGATCCTGATGTGGAAAGAGGAAATATATTTTTTATTTTCTCTTTAATGTCCTTGTGCTGGTTTGGATATATTATGCCCCCTAACAAAAGTCATATTCCTTAATGCAGTCTTGTGGGGGCAGACTTATTAGACTTTTGATTAGGGTGGAAACTTTTGATTGAGTGACTCACCCAACTGTGGGTGACACCTTTTGATTAGATCATTTCCATGGAGGTGTGGTCCCTGCCCATTCAGGGTGGGTCTTGATAAGTTCACTGGAGTACCTAAGAAAGCTCAAGAGCCGGCACAGAGGCTGACGCTTGGAGACACTTGGAGATGCAGACAGAAGGATGTTTGGAGATGCTAAGAGATAAAGCCCAGAGTTTTCCCTGCAGAAGCTAAGAGAGGACCCCCAGAAGCTTAGAGAGAAACATCCTGGAAGAAAGAAGCAAGGACGCACAGGAGCTGAGAGGAGCAAAGACAAGCCCAGAGACATTTTGAAGAAAGCCATTTGAAACACAACCCAGGAGCAAAGGACCAGCAGACACTGGTCATGTGCCTTCCCAGCTGACAGAGGTGTTCTGGAAACCATCAGCCTTCCTTCAGTGAAGGCATCCTCTTGGTGATGCCTTAGTTTGGATACTTTTATGGCCATAGAACTGTAAATTTGTAACCTAATAAATCCACTTTTTAAGAGCCAATTCATTTCTGGTATTTTGCATAAATGGCAGTATTAGCAAACCGGAATAGTCCTATATGAGAAAGGGAAGTATACAGGCTCAAGATCACAAGTAGCCATAGCTAAGAAATTCAAGACAACACCGCTATTCAGGGAGGACTTCCTGTGTGCACCACCAAGCCAATTAATTGAGCTTCTGTCATGGCAAGGCTGGACACAACTCTTGAGTATGAATCTCTCCCATTATGAAGAGAATCCGCTTTGGAGCTTCCCAATGAATGGCTGCCACTGCAGTTATAGTTTGTATCAGTGTGACTGCTCCTGAGCTCATTTATCATTTGCAAGTGATCGGTCTCACCACCTCTTGATACGAGACCTGACTGTTGTCTTTGCTGATGTAAATTCTTTCTTGCAGGCAGACAGTTGTTTAGCAGCTTAAGGAAAGCTTTAGAAAATGCTCTCTGAATGTCCAAAGAGCTTTGACTCTTGGAAATCTGATTGGTCACCTTTGTTGGAGAGCAATATTCGACTCCTTTCATTCCCTCACATAGTTTATCTTTCAGCTAATATGGTAAACAGTAGTGGTCTCTGCTCATTAATTACCAGGCTTATCAGGCAAGACCGAACTTTCCTGAAATTCTTTCTTCTGATTATAAAAAAAAAAAAGGAATGCCCAGGGGTTATTATATTTTTCTTCTTTCCAAGTTATATCTTTATCTATATAGGTAGATAAAGCACAAGCACCATTTTGGCCAGTGATAAATTGCTTTGCTGCTTTGCTGAGTGCTGTGGGAAGTTGGCCTCAATTAGAATATACCCTCTTTCCTTCCTACACCGTTTCTTTTGAACCGGATCACTGGGAAGATGGTCTTCAAAAAATGACACTTCAGACCTTTCTACTTTAGCCAGTTCAGGAAATGATCAGATAGGGGAGAGAAGTCCCCATCACTGAAATTTTGTGAATTTAGAGCTAAGAAATTTCTTATATTGTAGGAAAAAGTAAAAACATGAAATTTGAACTGGGAAAAGGACAGAGCTTTGGGAAAGTGTGATATGTAAGGACAGGTTTCTGCAATCAGTTCTTAGCCACTAATCAACCTTAGGCATAAAGGAGAACATAGCATTAGAAAGGAATCAATGTACAAATCCCAAGGAATGATGGACAGGAAAAATCTTAGTAAAAACAGCAAAGATTGGCAAGTAATTAAAATGTATAAATAGATAGGCCTCCTTGCCAATCCCCTATGTGGGATTTAAATAATCTGATTTTTCTTTTTTGTCTTGGGAAAAAGGGATTATAAAATGCTGGGGATTGAATCATGTCCTCTGTGAAAGGCATGTTCAAATATCAACCCCTATTCACCTTGGTGAAAAGGACCTTTGAAGATGTTATTAGGTAAGCTGTGCTCAAACTGCCTGGGGGTGGGCCTGAGTCCCCTAGGGCTGAAGTCCTTTAAGCGAAAGCAATTGGTCATCTGTTCTGGTTTGCTAATGTTGCCCTTTTGCAACACACCAGAAATGGATAGGCTTTTATAAAGGAAGGCTATTTGGTCACACAGTTACAGTCTTAAGGCCATAAAATGTCCAAGGTAATGCATCAACAATCGGGTACCTTCACTGGAGGATGGCCAATGGTGTCTGGAAAACCTCTGTTAGCTGGGAAGGCACGTGGCTGGCATCTGCTCCAGAGTTCTGGTTTCAAAATGGCTTTCTCCCAGGACGTTCCTGTCTAGGCTTCAGCTTCTCTTCAAAATATTGCTCTTGGGGCATTTGTCCTCTCTTAGCTTCTCTGCAGCAAAAGTCTGCTTTCAAAGGCCATCTCCAAAATACCTCTGTAAGCTGCAGCTCCTCTCTCAGCTCCTGTGCATTCTTCAAAGTCTCCCTCTTGGCTGTAGCAAGCTTGCTCCTTCTGTCTGAGCTTATATAGCACTCTAGTAAACTAATCAAGGCCCATGCTGAATGGGTGGGGCCACACCTCCATGGAAATTATCCAATCAGAGTTATCACCTACAGTTGGGTGGCTCACATCTCCATGGAAACACTCAATCAAAGAATTACAACCTAATCAACACTAATACATAGGTCTGCCCAAACAAGATTGCATCAAAGAACATGGCCTTTTCTGGGGGACACAATATATACAAACTGTTACAGGCATGGAAAGAAAGAAGCCACAGGAGAAGCAAGAAGCTACAAGTCAGTGAAAAGCTAGAGACTTGGGCTCTAGGCCATGGAAATGGCTTCCAGAACACACATCCAAAAAACAGCCTGCCAGAAAAGTGGCCTCCCCTGCCCTGTCAGGAAGGTGAAGCAGTGGTGTGAGAATTAGATTAAGTTTAGCTTTCACACAGGGTGGGGCAACTCGGGGGAATGGCAGAGGGTTAAGAAGCCAAGCTGTAATTGGTGGCCAGTCCTCCTGTTTATCTGCCCACTATCCTTGCAAGGTGGAGACTTGGGGGCAGAGGTTCCTAAAATAGCCTCATAACTTGTTATCAAACTAGCTCAGCCTGGCTCTGCAGTTAAAGAACAAAAGAAAGACACCACATAAGCATAGAAGTGGTGTCAGTGCCTTATATGGACATAACAGTTATAGTCAGGGGTGGAGACTTGTTTCAAACATTTTAAATTCACCCAGGAGACTTATTTTGAATGTCTCAATTTTACACAGGCTGAATGTTTCAAATTTGCATGGGTTAGTTAGGCCTGTCCAATAGGCTGTAATCTCTGGAGTATCCAGCCAATGGAGAATCAGGAGGGACTTGTGGGTTAGGCATAGGGAATAAAAAGTGCTGAGTCTATTGTTTGGCCACCAACCCCCTACATTTTGGCTGGGTGCCTGTTCTTGCAAGATCATGAATAAATTCTTTTCTTCTCCACAATTGGGTGAGCGTTTATTTCTTTTTATGTACAGTGCTTGTTTCTCACACTGGTGGCCCATCACGGAACAACTGCCTGCGAGGACACAGAGACAGAGCTAGGATGCAAGGAACTGGAAGGCACTTGGCTGTTGCCCTGACCACTTCTAAGTACCCAAGAAGTTGGGGACTAGACAGCAGACCCCTCTGCACAAAAAGCCTTTATCTCCCAGTGGAAATGGCCAAAGGAAGCCGGGAGGTGGCCACTGGCTCACTTCTGCCTTCTGGATCACAGGGAATCAGTGGAATGTATTTTGCATGCAGAACCCTAGTGTAAGGGAATCTTAGAAATGACATTTTAAGCTTTGCAGCTTCTGCAGAAAGGAAGGCACATTCTGAAGGAGTGAGGATAAAGGCTGAATGTATGTAAATGTTTAATAACTGTTAGCTACTACTGGTTCCTACCTTTACAAGGCTTGGTTTCATCTCTTTTTTTGATTCTGTGAGCCACATGTTGGGGATTGAATCAGTACCCCACAAAAGACATTCTTCAAATCTTAAGCTGTGTTCTTGTGGGCGTGCACTCGTTTGTAAATAGGACTTTTGAAGATGTCATTATTAGTTGAGGTGTGACCAAAATGAATCAGGGTGGGCCTTAATGCATATGACTGTAAGCTTTATAAAGAGATGAATTTCGGATGCAGTCAGAAGTCAGAAGTATAAGCCAGAAACCAGAAGAAGTAGAAGGCAGAAGTCAGAAGAAGCCAGAGAGAGAAGGACAGCCATGTGTGGAGGACAGCTTTCACTAGAACACTACCAGCCCCGGGAGAAAGCAGGGCCTTGCTGACATCTAGGCTTTAAAACCATGAGACAATAAATTTTTGTGGTTTAAACCAACCCACTGTGTGGTATTTGTCATAGCAGCTCTGGAAAACTAAGACACTCCTCCTAATCTTTGAAAACATTTTCTCTTTTTTTGCTTAAAATAGCAAGTGTTGCTGTGGGGTCCTTGCAACCAAGGAAACCTAACATAGACAGTCCTCTACTCAAGAGCAGCAAGATCACAGAAGTTCAATTTTAAGGTTGAAGCAATGGCTATTAGTAAAAGTGCTTGCACTGGTAAACATGTGAAGCAACTTGTAGCTGAATGATCTAACTCTAAGGACCCTTTCAGCTCTATAATCCATAATTCCCAAGTCACATGCAAAATTCAGTTTCATTAACTTGTAATTATGCTTCATATCTTCTGTGATTGCAAAGAGGGAGGACAGCGATTCATGGGTCCTCCAGCAGAACAGAAGCATTTATTGCTTGCATCTTCCTGACTCCTTTGAAATGCAGTTTTAATAGTGCAGTTCACTTTTTTAATACCGGCCCTCTGAACTGGAGACTTGGGCAGTGTGGTCACCGACACTCCAAATGAAAAGTCCTCTGGACTGCAGGAACAGAAACCTGGCAGGGAGGAGGGAGAGAAGGAGAATGAAGAAGCTAATTCCTGGCAAATATCCCACAGTCAGGTGTCAGCTGTGGAAGAGAGTGGGAGAACTCATCTGCCTTGCAGAAGGGCTGGTGGGATGAGTGATACATAAGGTTCAAGGCTAGTAAGTTCAGCAGCAGCTCAGCTTCCATTCATACCCAGAGATCTGATCTAATAGCCGCACATTTCACAGGAAATCTAGGCACTGGGAATGTTCAGGGACTTGTCGAGTAGAGATGGGTACAGGGGTCTCTGTCCATACACAGCACGACCTCCCTGGTGGTGGTGGGGAGCCGAAGTGCGAGGAGAGGGAAGGTGTGAGGAACAGGGGGCTGTGCAGAGCTACGTGGGCCATCAGAGCCCTTTCCTCCTGCAAGTCACCACTGGGATGCTGGCTGCGTCCCGATTACCCTAAACAGAAACTCTGCTAGGCCAGCATTTCTTCCACTTGAATAAAGGACAGCCCCTTTTTAGCAGAAAAGCAATTCTCAAAGCTGAAGTTTGGATTAAATGTTTTTTCTTATAGCATACTTCACTGTGTAAAAAAACAAAGCTTTATGAACTCCTTTTTTGCACAGCACTTACATAATTCCATTGACACTCATGCACATCTAATGATATAAAACAGCATAGAGTTGTGGTTAAGAACACAGGTTCTGGAGCACAACCCACTTGGATTCAAATCCTCAATCCACCATTTACTTGGTGTGTAATCTTAGCCAAGTTAATCTCTCTCTGCCTCAGTTTATTTAGTGGTAAAATGCAGGGACTCATACCTCTCTCATAGGGTTGTTGTGAGGGTTAAATGAGTTAATTGATGGAAAGTGCTTAGCTCAGTGCACGGCAGGTAGTGAGCCCTGGGGAAGGACTAGCTATTCTATTATAAAAACAAAGCCTAGGTATGAAGGAAACACAAACACAACTGCAAAACCAACATCATTCGAGTAAGCAACATCAACTTAATATGATGGATGGCGGTGTCCTGGCACTGATCAGTGATGTTGGGTTTAACAGTAGGAAGATGTGCTCTCAGGTCCAGTTCTCTACTTCCACTGCCACCCTTTTGGGGTCAGTCCTAATGCAGAGCATGCTTATTGGCCTGGCCTTGTTTGCTAGTTCAGGATAATCAGACCTCACAGCTAACTGAAACTCTACCATCGAGCATTCCTGAAATGCCAAGTTTAGTGAAGTATCCCTTGATAACTCAGGGAACTGTCTTGTTCATTCAAAAGTAAGGTTAGCATTGCCACGTGTACAAAATCTGCATTAAATTAGGAGATGATTTCATTCTTGCTAGAAACTAGGAACCGAGAAGTTCTTTGTTATTCATTTACTGCTACATGCACAACAAATGAACTTTACACATCGGGAGGTACAAAAAGGGATCCATGAACATAAATAAGAATGCAATTTTGATTGCAATAAGGTTCCTTTGAGAAGCTGGCATTCCAACTATTCATCTCTTCAAATTATTTTAGACCCTTCATTGTTCATTGTAATATGATATAATTTGGCCTTCACTCAGTGATAATGCATTTATAGATATAAATATAAATATAAATTAACTATAAATACAAAAATAAATGCAAATTATATGGCAGAATATTAATTTTTAAAAAGATTATCATCAAAATGAAACATAAAATTGAATTTAAAAAACCTGTGGAGAACTGGAGACCCCTGGGAATCTAAGGACTCTCCCTTTGGCAAACCCACTGTGTGGCATACAGTAGGTGCCTAATAAATATTTGTTGATTGAATGAGTGAAAGAAACTACCGTATGAGGAAAGAAGATGATAGGCCATCCCGACAGATTGGATCAATGTGGCGAGGACAGGTGAGAGACTTAAAGACTTTGTGGGCCCCCAGGGCTCACCTTTGGCACCCCAGCTTGAGTGGGGAGGAGTGTGGGAAATGAGAGCACCTTCTGGTGATAATTAGGAGCAAGGATGGTTGGATCCAGGATGTCAGGTCTGGAGAGAAGGACTTAATCACCAGCCTCAGTGGTGAGAGGGTGGAGCTGAGATCCTCAATTAGGAAGATTGCGTCAGAAACCCAGGTGGCCTGGCCCTGCAGGTGGGGCCGGTGGGTTAATACCCCGGCCTGGGGAAACTGGTCTCACGTGGAGGCAGAGCATAAGATAGCCTTCTCCCATGTACTATATCTCCCTCAACAGTGGGACAAATCATGCACAATATGATGTGAATGCTGTCATTGGCCTCCATTTTGTTCACTTGGAAAAAAATTAGTTCTAACCTGAAGCTCAGGACAAACAGTCCAACAGCAAAAACAATCTTCCGTAACAGAACAAGACGGCCATATCTCCAGTAGTGTAGCCGCCAGGGTTGTGCAGATTCCTGGGCCCCAAGCCCTAGAGGTTTGGATGCATACAATGTCTTTGGAGCCTGTGTATCTGCATTTTTAACAAGCTCCCCAGGTGATTCTGATGCGTGGGTGGGAGTGGGGGCTGCAGCCTTGACTTCCCACACCCTGATCCACAGTTTCCTTAAAGGCTCAGCAGACCTGGTTTAGCTAATAAGCTGCTGAGTTCATTAAACAGCCAGACAAACTTGATTGATTTCCCACCACTGCAGGGCTCTGTGTCCTGGGTTTCTGCAAAAGAGGCAATTGTCAAATTGTGTCTCCAAGCCTCCTCTCACTTTGTGCCCCACATTTAGTGACTGCTTTTTTTTCCTATAATTAAGCCTTCCTCTTGTGCCCCAGTTTTACTCACTGGATACCTGTATTGTTCCCCTGGGCCAGGATCCACGTGGGCATTTGTCTCTGTGCTCCTCTGGGATCAGACTTCCAGGCTGCCCTGGGGACTAGGGGCCGCGTGAACTCTGCCTGCTCGGCCCGTGGGCGTGCTGCTGCTGCTGGGGTAAGACAAAGTTTGTGACACTTGCTGCCCTGCTGGTTCCCCGGGTCTCCGCGTCCCTCCGCGTCCCTCTCCAGCCATAGCAGTTTGGCCAAGCGGATCCAAGTACAGTCCACGGTGGCCAGACTGCAGACCTGTGTCTCTGGGAGAAATGAGTTGGTTGGTTTCTTGGGAATTTGGAATCTGGTGTTGGATGCTGAAGAGCATGCAGAAGTTAGGAGCTAGCTTTGCAGAATTGCTAGATTTATTAAGTAATTGTTTAATTTACACCTGGTTTGAAGGAACATAATACAAGGTACAGGCAGCAGAAAAGAAAGTGCCCAGTTCTCAACTGCATTTGGGCAGCTCAGCTTTCTTTCCCTGGGGTCCTCAGCACATGTCCTCTCTGTAAAAACTGCTTTTCTGAGGCA
This sequence comes from Choloepus didactylus, assembly GCF_015220235.1. Taxonomy (NCBI): domain Eukaryota; kingdom Metazoa; phylum Chordata; class Mammalia; order Pilosa; family Megalonychidae; genus Choloepus; species Choloepus didactylus. The sequence goes on along the minus strand of NC_051311.1, from coordinate 135,736,590 downwards.
AAAAGTCCTGCTTTCCTGAGCCTTTGCACTTCACCTGCAGGCCCTCCCCATCTGCCTGGATGACCCATAACCACACCTTGTTTCTCTCACTCCCACAAACTTCCCTGCCCGTGTGGGGTGTGGCCCCAGCATCTCAGGTGTCATTATTTTGGAGTAAACCCAGCCCATGACCAGCAATGCTAGTGATATGACCTAATCTTTAGGGTTCGGTGTGGAAACTTAAGTTTTATTTTGGATCTGTTTTTTTTTTTTTTTTTTTTTTTTTTTTAATGGACTTTGTTTCTTAGAGCAGTTGTAGGTTTATGGAAAAATTATGCAGAACGTACAGGGTTCCCCATATACTGCTGCCCCCCCCACCCCGTTTTTCTTATTATTAGCATTTTGCATTACTGTGGTAAATTTGTTAAAATTGATGAACCAATATCATTAGAATTATATTACTTCCTAAAGTCCATAGTTTACATCAGAGTTCACTGTGTTGTATCATTCTGTTTGTTTATTTTTAAATTTTTTATTGTTGTAACATACACACAACATAAATTTTCCCATTTTAACCACTTTCAAATATACAATTCAGTGGTATTAGTTACATTCACTGGGCTGTGCTACCATCATTACCATGATCTGTTCTCATATTTTGGAAAAGAAATATCACTTCCTAATTTTTTAAAGACAGGAGCCACACATAGCAGCCTTCTCCATTTTCATCCTTTTAACAGACTTCAGAATCATCCGGAAAAGAAATGAGACTTAAAAGGAAATTACATTTTTCTTTCAGGGATGCTGAAATTTTTATTTGACGGCTTGACTACATGGAGACACTTGTATGTTTTTTTCAGGTAGGTGTCCCGGCCCGCGGGACGTTCAACGGAGGCTCCGAGTCCTGTGAGGGAGGAATGGTATGGGACAAGAGACACGAGGAATAACAGCAAGACAGGTTTCTGATCAAGCTGCAAATCTTTATTGAGGAGGCAGGGTATATATACTCTAAGGGTGGAGGGAGTGGCTAGTAAGGACGGGTGGCGATCTAGGATTGGCTGCTGCTGTTGCTAGGGTGGAAGGCAGATGTAGGGGGATTGGCGGTTGCTGTTGCTGGGGGTCTGGGATTGGTGGTAACTGTTGCTGGGGTGGATGGCCAATGGGCGGCTACTGTTTAGGTGCGAACTAGCTACTGCTTAGGCGGGAACTACTGTTACTTCCTTGAAGAAGGCTAATTATAGCTTAGGCTGTTCTTGCATCAGCCCTGGTGGCCATGTTGCATGTTACCGGTATCGCTGAAGGTGAATATTATATATGCTACCTTAATTGTCCCCAACAGGTAGGAAACAAAAGGATTCCCTAATTGTGATTCCTGATGTAAAAATTGCTAACCTTCATGCTTTCTATGTCCTGCTATTGTAAAATGACAATCCATAAAATTATACCTGCTTGCTTCATTAGCAATTTGCAGGCAGGACCTGTCATGTTTCATACTCCTAGAAGTCATCATTGATGTATAGTGAGTGTGTACTTGTCTTTAATCCTAGGATATAGCTCTCTGCCTGTAATCTCTTCTGCTTTTCTCTTGCTAGAGTGCTCATCTCTCCAGCACCTAACAAGATTGTTCTGGAAATCAGTATGTCATCTCAGTGTCAAAAGTTTGCAGCTGCAGAGGCTGCTGCCCACGTGGTTGTGCATCCACTGGTTTCAATCTAGAACAACCACACAGTCCTGGGACTTCTGCTTTTGCTGGAGCTGGAAGATGGTACCATGCTGGATTGTATCTTTATGGGTGTGTTGGAATATAAGAAGCATTTATTGAGAGCTAACTAACTCTAAGGTCCCATGCCAGGTGCTGCAATTAGTTCAACAATGGATCTTTTACTCTAGGATCTTTTATAGTATTAAAAGAGAAAAGCCATTTACAAAAATAAAAATAATACAAAGTACAATGAAAAAAGTGCCATGTAGAAGTAGATGGTTATGGAAAGCCTATGCCACTCTATTTACTAATTCTTATGACACATATAAGGGAGGAAATTATTAAAATGACTACTGTAGGACTGTAAAATTCTCAAGCTGGCAGAAAACTTGGAGATTATCTAATCTGTTGGCTTTAAATGGTTGACTGCAACTGATGCTAAACAATAAACTTGACACCGTGATCCAGTACACGTGGACAGACATACATATGTAACTGAAACATGTTTTATAAATAATACTTCCTTACCGTGTTTAATACCCTCTAACATTTTCCACTTTGTTTTCTTCTGTTTTATTCCATAAATTAAAAATGTTGTTTTCCATCCACTAAGTTGATTTCGTGGTCCATAAAGATCAAACTGTGGCCTGCAGTTTGAAAGCCCTGATGTGGCTCTGAGGCCCGGGGAGGCCGTGTGCTACAGCCGAGGGGTCCTGCGGAAGTGGCAGCCAAGAGCTTGCCTTGCCTTCATTTTCTCCTCCTCCTGTATTGGGACACAAGCAGTGATGATCCGGGACAGGAGACAATCTGAACTTTATGTGAAAACAGCTCTAGGCACAAAAGAACTATTATTTTGATCTTTGCTGTGACTTTTGACAACCACGGGAGACTTAGTGGTCTCTGTAGTTGACACTAACCCAATGACACCGACTCTTGATTACCTGCGCTGCCCCATCCTGTGCTACCAGAAGTTACTATTTAAATCCTCCCTTCCAACAGTCTCCAAAATTGGCTTAGGAGAGCATTGGTGCCCTAGAAATTCTTCCAGTGGTTCACAGATATCTCATGGCTTGTAGATATCCTGAGGCAATGCTTATGTCTGGGTGAAAAAGATGCCAAGAAAGAAATGTTAAGAAATTAAAAGCCTGGGGAGGATAATAGCAGATATTTAATTTGAAATTAGGACCTCACATCTCTCATGGTCATTTAACTCCCCATCTTCTCCTTTGGTTCTGTTGGTTTAGCCTTTGTATATGATTAGGAGGTTTCGTCCACTCCGATGTCACCTAGTGGGAAGATCCTTTTCTTCTTCCCGATGCTGGCTTGTCATTACCTCCAAATAGCAAACTCGATCTTGAGGCTGTTGTGGATTTGGGGAGACTCATTTAATTGCTAGAAAGACCTGTTAAAATTGAGGAGGACTACTGACACACTTTCCTTATTGAGGATTTTGAAATGCATTTTATTAATTGTAGAACACTAAAAATAAATTGTTTCAATATGGTATTCTGTAGATGCTTTTTGAGACTACATATACCAAGTGTTTGGAATCAGACCCAAGACGGGGGCAATTGTGAAGGACAAACAAGGTAGTATTCTGTGAAAGCACACTGTAAACTGTAAATCCAAACAGGCATGTTTAGAGATAATGACACATACAATGTGGTGGTCTTGTTTGTTTTGGCTCCTCTGTGGGAGCAGAGAGATAAACCAAATCAGCCCACAAAAACCATTTCTGGAACTGCTTCTTTGGATTGCTTGTCGAGCCAGATTATAAGCCATGTAAGAAAATTACTTCTCATTACATCATAATCACATTTCACTTTTGGTTTATAACCTAGAATACTCAAATCTTCTGCATGTTCCTAATGGCTGTTTGCTTCTAAAAGAATCAAATTTACCCTCCAAATAGGAAGATTTGCCACTGTAACAGATATTAAAAAGTATAGGCTCCAGAGTTTGTATAAAGTTTCTAAAGAGGAATTTTGAACTGCTTTGAGCAATGATCTCACTGTTGGAGTAAGAGTGGGGCCTCCTGAGATTTGCATCCATGAGGACACTTAAGTTCCCGATGTATTTATTTAAAAAGCTGTCACATTACTTTAGAGTCTTTCTCTGTATAGACTCAAATAACACAAATAATTTGAAACATGTATCAGTTTGCCATTGTTTGCATCTGAGCTTTAGCTGGTGGAAATACAGTTGTAACTCCCTAAGTTATTCCAAATGGAGCATGTACATCTTCTATAATTCAAATGATCACATCATGTATTTTATTGGATCCTTCATATCTTTGTGATTTGAAAGTGTTATGCCAACGTAGTTCTGGGGACCTGTTTCATGATCATTGGGACAGATTTGAGCAAATAAATCCATTTATTGGGCCATGCAGGAAATATTTACTGAGCACCTACTGTGACCTCTGTTCTGTGATGAGGAATGATTTGAGTGCCCTATGGTTCTAATGAGTTGGATTTCCCTCTGTGTTTGAGGACTTTCTTTAACCTCAAGACTTGAGTGAAATTCAAGGAGTGTGAACACCATTCAAATGCGAACAAAAAATCCCCACAAATCCTCTGTAAAGTGAAACCTGGCCTCTCCTGGCAGGCAGGATAATTCTCAGATGTCATGAGGTATGTTTTTCTTCCTTGGGCTCCACTAATGAAAGCGTTAAGTCACTTTGGGCAAGCTTTACTCAGCTCCAACACCTTTCATCTAAGATCCCAAGGCTCTCTATAAACAGCAATTATGTCTCACAACACCCCTGTTCACCCATTTGGCAGAGAAGAAAAGTGAGGTGGAGCAATTGCTTCATGAGAAGCCACCAAGGAGGAAGAAAGCTTCATGGGCCCAGCCCAGATTTGTCTGAGCAAGGAACTCATTTGACTCCAGTGTAATAGATCAATAGATTAAATACTCTGGTTTCTTGGTTTGATTTTCTGACCAGCTGGGTTCATAAGTGGAGTTTCTAACATCTACCCTAGGGAATAGAAGGGGGTGATGGGGTCCTCAAAATCCATCCCCAAACATTCTCCTCTCTACATTTGCAGGCTATGGGAAAATTGCACTGGCTTTTTCTGGAATGGGAGTAGAAAGAAATATGGACCATATTTTCAGAACCCAAAATTGCGATGCATAGTATGAAAAATATGACTTAATTTATAGAAGCAACGGAAGAGAGATTCAAAGCGGGGATTGTGCTAGAAAATCCTGAACATATGGCCACTCCAGGCATAGGGGGTATAAGTCTCTTCAGGAAGGTTTTGAACAATAGATAAGATTTTGGATCCACTGATGTGAGTAATACTGCATTTCAGCAAAAGACGGTGGTGAGGTGGGAGTGGGGAGTGGTGGCAATGGCAGTTTGGTTGGTCCAGTCCATTCTGCATGGTGCTGACACCCATTGCATAAGTCTTACCTTCTTCGGGACATGGCAGCACTCTCTGTTAGGCAGAACCTACCTCCTTTTGGGGGCTTTATGGATCCCCCTGAAGTTGGCTGTGAGTGCCACTTGGGCCCCAGTGCCACCGTCTACCCTCTGGCTCTCAGCTACAAGCCTCCTTACCCCTACTATGATGAGCAATATGTCAATGTCAAGCTCCTTAGCCAGACTCTCAGCTGCCTTCTGCATCCCTGCCTGGGGGTCATCTGAGAGCTTCTAGATCCTGTCTAAGCCTCAGGGTAACCAAGAACAGCCGGGGAAGCAATGTAACCAGGCTGCACTACAAGTTTATTTTCATTTGCAACCCATGCAGTGGGAGGGCAGCCAGAGGAGAGTTCCTTCCACAAATCGGGAGAGGGGATGCCCTCTGCCCTCTGCCATCCCTTCAGTGTCCCCTTTCACAAAGCCCCCTCTCCCCTCTGGGACTGGAGCCTGGCAGGGGAGGCTGGGATACAGCCGTGCCTTTCTCTCTCATCCCCTTCTCCTTTAATACTTCTTGAAATATTAAATGGGAGCTAAAGGAGTTTAGAAAATATGTTCTTCTCTCATCCATATCTTTAAAGATGTAAACATAAGTCCGATTTTAAATTCAAAGTTGCTCACTTGCTTCTGTGTTCTAGGCAGTACCTGCCAGCATTTCTGTGATAAGAAGACACATGGCAAAATTCTATAGAGACAGAAGGTAGACTCATGGTTGCTTAGGGCTGTGGGGATGGGGCATGGAGAGTGTCTGCTAAAGGGGATGGATGGGGTTTCTTTTTGGGGTGATGGAAATGTTCTAAAATTTACTGTGGTGATTGTTGCATAATTCTGAATATACTAAAGGTCACTGAATTTTATACTTTAAATGAGTAATTTATATGGTATATGAATTATATCTCAATAAAGCTGTTATTTTTTTTTTAAGGCACCACATGGCTTGGATTTGGAGGAAGCAGATGGCAAGACAATATGATTTAAATGGATTTTTTTTAAACCTTGTGGTATATTCACACAATGGAATAGTCTACAACAATGCAGAGGAATGATCTCCTGCCACTTGCAACAACATGGATAGTTCTTAGAGAAATATCATACTGAATGAGAGAAGCCAGACACAAAGAGTACATACTGTATGTGTTCATTTAGAGCTGTTACGTACCCCAGAAAAGGCCATGTTCTTTTAATCCATCCCCGTGGGGACAGACCTATTGTGTGTGGGACAGTTTGGCTAGGTTATTTTAATTGAGATGTGTCCCAGCCCATTCTTTTACTGGACTCCTTTATGAGAGGATAAAGGATAGAAAAAGAGAGAGAGAGAGCTCAGAGAGAAAAATACCCAGAGAAGTTTGGAGAGAGCTTACAGAAAAAGCCCCTGGAGGAGGTAAGGGAGGAATCACCGGAGATGTTAAGAGAAGACTCACGGAAGCTCAGAGAGGAGGCCACTGAGACCAGAAGCTGAAAGCAACAAGATCCAGGAGCAAAGGACCTGCAGACTCTGGCCATGAGCCTTCCCATGTTACAGAGGAGCCCCAGAGGTCTGCAGCCTGTCTTCAGAGAAAGTATCATCCTACTGATGACTTAATTGGGCATTTTCATGGCCTTAGAACTGTAAATTTGCAAGCTAATAAATCCCCATTGAAAAAGTGAACCCATTTTTGGTATATTACATTCTGGCAGCTTTTAGCAAACCAAAACACCATATGACTCCATTTATATAATGTTCAAAAATAAGCAAAGTGAATCTATGGTGTTAGATGTCAGGATAGTGGTTACTCTTGGGAGGGGGTGAGTGGCTGGTTATATTCTGTTTCTTGATCTGGGTGTATGTGCTTTGGGAAAATGCACTGAGCTTCTTATAATTTGTGCACTTTTCTATGTCTGTGTTATACCTTATTAAAACATTTACTAAAAATGCATCGATTTATTATTTGCAGAATAATATGGCCATTACACCTTCCAGCTGAATTTTGGTATTCTCATGTTACAAATGAAGATACTGATGTCTAAGTTTTTTTTTTATTCATTTTTATTGAGATATATTCACATATCATGCAGTCATACAAAACAAAGTGTACATTCAATTGTTTACAATAGCATTATATAGTTGTGCATTCATCACCAAAATTAATTTTTGACATTTTCATTACCGCACACACAAAAATAATAAGAATATAAATTAAAGTGAAAAAGAGCAATTAAAGTAAAAAAGAACACTGGGTGCCTTTTTTTTTTTTCTTCCCCCATTTTTCTACTCATCCATCTATAAACTAGACAAAGGGGTGTGTGGTCCATATGGCTTTCCCAATCACATTGTCACCCCTCATAAGCTACATTTTTGTACAATCACCTTCAGATTCTTGGGTTCTGGGTTGTAGTTTGATAGTTTCAGGTAATTACTGCTAGCTACTCCAATTCACTACAACCTAAAAAGGGTTCTCTATATTGTGCATAAGAGTGCCCATCAGAATGACCTCTCGGCTCCTTTTGGAATCTCTCTGCCACTGAAGCTTATTTCATTTCCTTTCACATCCCCCTTTTGGTCAAGAAGATGTTCTCCATCCCACGATGCCGGGTCTACATTCCTCCCCGGGAGTCATAGTCCACATTGCCAGGGAGATTCACTCCCCTCGTTGTCAGATCCCACGTAGGGGGGAAGGCAGTGATTTCACCTGCCAAGTTGCCTGATGTCTAAGTTTTAACGATTTGGTGAAGGCCATGCAGCTAGCAGGTGACAGAGCCAGGCTCTCACGACGACTGCCAGGCAGCCGCCACAAACAACGCCTCCACACCTTCTCCCTGGGCGCTGATGGCTACTCCGGCCAGGCCTCCAACCCCTTTTGCACTTGAGCAGGGTTTTCTTGGCTTGGCACTACGGAGAAACTTGTTCCTTTTATACGACAGCTACAGAGCCGGGAGGCCGTCTCCCCACCTAGAGTGGCGCGGAGGAGCTCTGCGGTGCTAGGTCTTTCCAGGCCTGTTGTAACATCATGTTTGCTGTGGCCATCTCTTCCCCTAGTACCTCTTCCCAGCTCTCAATTCCCCTAAGAGCTTCAGTAAGGGGAGCAGCATTCAAAATAGATGGATGGTATTCACCTGTCACATTATAGCTAAAAATAAAAAGGGGGAGGTTACAGTGAGATGCCATTGGTGGCATAATACCAGCTGATTGGCACATTCTCACTGTTATTTCCAGTGAAAGGAAATATCTAAAGCACAGCTGGTCCTGTCACCCAACACGACAGCAAGTTCCAGTCACTCATTAGCACAGTTTGAGCTAGAACAGGGGATTACCCGAGAAAATAACACTGATAGCAGCATCTTCCTTGAATACAAAGGAAAAGCAAATACAGCAGCAAATAGTGAACTCTAGAGAGGCTTAGAGTAAGATAATTGAATCAATGTCACGTCAAAGGATGACGTTCTTTCCACATACAGGAGTGGTAAGTAATGAGAGTCTCAGGCCCACAGATGGCTGGAAAAACAACCAGGGCCGTGTTTGGGCTGAGACTCCTAATGTGCATCCTATTATAACCTGTGTTTTCCAATATAAATGGATTCATTGTACTGAAGTAGAATTTTAAGTGGACTTTGGGGATCTTCTGAACAATTATGGAAGTTCTTGGAGCCTTTTTCAGTCTATTTCTGAAGTGCCATTTTTTATGTGTGCATGTGTTTTAAGTGATGAAATAGGAATCAATGAGCTTGGCTTGGTCAGGATGTAAAAAGATGTTACCATGGAAACCCCGATGCTGACATGAACAGTGTGTCTGGGGCAGGTTTCTGATTTTAGGTATTTTCCATTCGGAGGTCCTGGATGGGAAGGTTTGCCTGTCTCAGGGAGGGCAGTGCCCCTGAGAAAAAGGCCAGCAGAACTGGGCCTGTATCGACACCAGGGAAGTTATTTTCTCAAAGGCCCCCAGGGAGATTGAAAATTGGGGCCCCGTTTGTTCATGGGAAGAAAAAAACCTCAGCAATTATTATTCTTATATTTAATTTTTTAATTTGGAGTTCTTGAGGGGAAAAGGTAGAGCAGGAAGAAAGCAGTTAAACCTCTGTATCACACAGTGGGAAGACTGAAAAAGAAAAATTCCTGCATCACGAGGTTAATTTCTTTTTCAGCATCCCTTCTATTACAGGGCTCACGAAAACAGGCTCCCATCTCCAATCAAGATGGGCTTATTTAATTATTAACAAAAGGTGGTCCCTTTGGAAACTTTTACTTTGAAGGCTCAGAATTTAAACTTTTATCCTTGAGACAAATCTACTTTTCTTAGGCTAATTTTGCCAATATATGAGTGGAATCTACAGTAACAAGTAAAGTTGAGGGTATTACATGCTTTCTTTTAAGCTTGATTTTGTAAGACTTATCAGCAATCAGTATTTGAGGCTTGCATGTTGATTTTTAGGAGATACAGAAATTATCAGTTTAATTATATTTCTCCATCTATACTGTAAGGCGGAAGGAAATTTTTTTGCTGTTCGGCAAAGGCATGTCAGCATCCCTGGGGACGGGTTGAGAAAGTGTTTTGTTTAATTGGATCTGAAATGTGACTGAGAACAGAGGGAACAGGATTCTTTTAGGAAAAACGGAGACATCTGCTGGTGGATCGGCAGACTTATTCTTTCAGGACATCCATAGGCCCGTAAGTGGAAATATTTGCAAGACACGGACTCGGCTGTCAGCGTTTATGCTCCTTTTCATGTGTCCTTAAAAGAGCTGCTGTCTAACCCTGGAGTAAGAGTGTTTGATAAAAGAGAAGAAAATTTGCACACACGATTTACTGAGCTTTGGTAAGACTGTCTCTTGACAACACCTGGATTGGAGAGTCAGAAAATTCTTTCAGAAAAGGTGTGTTTTGGTCTACTCTGTTTTCTGAGTCCTTTTATCCACTGTAAAAGTCCCCAGCAGAAGCAGTTCCATGAGAAGGGTCGCTCGTCCCTCCAATCGGCCAGAAGGCATCCTGACGTCTGCAGCTTCAGGGGTACAGAGTAGATAACTTGGGGTCCGGCCCAGCTGCTCTCCTGGCTAGCTACTTTGACTTTCTGTCTGTCACCTTTTAAAGGGACTAAGCAATACCCACATCTGCTGCTATTATATGGATTCAATAAGATTGTGGACAGCAAGGTCGATCAGGGTTGGTTTCTTGCCTCCTCCCAGGACCCGTCCAGCCACAAGCCCCGTCTATAACTTGGGCAGAAGTCTCCAGGCTCAGAGATAAGCTCCGCTCTTCATCTAGTATTTTCAACTTCCTGCACAGAGGCATCCCACTGTTAGCTCAGACTCAACCAACCCCAAACAGAATTTATGGCCCTAACTGCTTCCCTGCCCTCACATGGCTTTGAAGAAACGGAAAGGAGCCATTCCTCTTAAGAAATTGAGGTGTTCGATTTGCAGCCAGAGCCTGCTCACGTCGCTAAGAGCACAAGCTCCTGAGTCAGGGTCTCTGGTTTTCTTGCTTGAGGTTGGGGACAATACCCTGCTTGTGGCAAAGATGCAATTACATGAGCGCAGGGCCTGGTCTGGAGTAAGCACTCAGCATGGTGACATTTTTTAAATAACATTGTCCATAGATGTGTCTTTTGTCCGCTTCTACAGCCTCCAGGCCTGGACTAATGCAGCTGCAGCCACACTGGGCTCTGTGCCTTACAACTTTCGTCCTCTCCTTCTTCTTACAGGCTGTTGCCAAGCTAATGTCCTTTAGGTTCAGTTCGTGTCAGGTGATTCTCGAGTCAAGAAACTATACAGGCCTTTTAAACAATCAGCCAAACTCCTTAACCTGGGTCTACACCCTTTATAACCTGCCTATACCTCATTTTATCCAGATTTACTTCTCACCAATCCCTGATGTACGGCCTCTACTCCAGGCAGTTTATCTGGCCCCTGTGCCTTCATTTATGCTGTTTCCTTTTCCCATCCCGCCTCCCCAATCCCACATCTCAATCTTGCCTGTATTTGAACATGCAGCTCAAATCCCATCTCCACGCTGGGATTTCCTCCAGTTCTGCATCTTATAGGCATTTCTCCTATCACATTAATAAATCCATCTAGCATCCATTAATTAGAATTTGGTTGTTCTCAGATATTTCCTGTAAGTTCTGCAAAGTAAGGGCCTACACTACTTTTCATTTCCCGGTGTCTCAATTTCCTCCTCTGTAAAATGATGATAATGTGTAAGAAAGGAATAAGTTTCGTTTTCACATAGAGACAGCATGGAATAAGGGAAATGGAGGGAAAACCAGTTTAAACAAGCCCCAGACAAAGAGAAGAGAGAATCTGCCTGATGTAAAGAGACATGAGGTAGTATCAGAGGCGGGAACTCACAGCAAAAAAAATAAAAATTTGGGGGGGGATTGGCTAATCAGTTCAAAATCTAAATAATGAGCTAGTTGGCTCTCTGGGATTGGCTGTACAAATTAAAATCTCAAAAGATGAATTAGTTAGTGTTCTCGGATAGGCTGTAACCTCTGTAGTACCCAGTCAATGGGGAAACAGGGGAGGGACTTGCGAATTAGGAGTAGGAGATTTAAACATCGCCATTCTCTTCCTCTGGCGCGCCAGCCTTCCATGTGTTTGGCTGGACGCCCTATCTTGCAAGATAGTAAATAAATTCTTTTCTCCTCCAGAACCGAGAGAGCGTTTATTCCCTTACAGGTACCACTTTATTTCCGACAACTTGGGGGCTCGTCCGGGATCCAAAGCTTCGGAGGGGGACCCCCGAGGTGGACAAAGGGAAGGCGCGCCCCGCTGATTGAGCGGTCTCAGACTCCGCCATTGGGGGCCCATCTCCGGCAGCTAAAGGGCCCGAGACCAGATGCTTGAATCTGCCGGTTGTGGATGAGAAAGGGGGAAATGAAAAGGCCTGCCTCTGGTTAACCAGGCAACTCCGTGCACGGACCAAGGTAAGGAAAGAAATATTATATTACCTTGGTGGTTAAAGCATTCTGAGAGTCTAGGGCTGATCCTGAGGGAAAGATGCCCAAACAAGACTCAGAATGGGGACATTCTGATGAGCCTAGAGCTGATCCTAAGGGAAAGATGCTCAGGCAAGACTCAGAATGGGGAATAGAGGCAGTCAGCCGGCTGGGAATAAAGGGAAGGGGGTACCTTTAGGGTCCCTGGGGAACATTCCTCTAAATAATCCATTGGGAAACATGTTAAAACATTGGGCTAAAAGTAATTGGACCAAGGGAAAGGGTAAAAGAAAATGATCAAATATTATTGTTATGTTTAGACAAAAAAAAAAAAAAAAGGCATTTTGCTGCCAAATATATTCTGGCCAAAATATAAAGCAGATAAGAGTTGGCTTTGTGCTGACCTCGTGTGTCATGTTAATAAAAATAAACCTTTTTCCAAGGCAGAATTGAACTGTGCCATGTGGTGGCTGCAGAAAAAAAAAAAGAAACTAAAACCTGGGATAAGCATTCCCCCACCTTATGGTTTCCCCTCCCCCACTGGGGTGGGAACCATTAAAGCCTGGGGTTTTAGTGGAAGCAGTCTATGCCCCCAGGCAATTGGAGAGCCAGTTAATGCTGACTGCTCCAGTAATTACAACCCACCAAAAGTTAAGAAAAAGAAAAAAAAAAACGGAGAGATTTCCAAAAGTTTCTGTTTCTAAAGGCTCTTAAAGAAAGAAAGGTAAGAATCATTAATAAAAAGCCTAGCAAGGCTAGCTGAATAACAATTAACTTAATTCTTAAACTCTGGTTTATGTAAATATCCCTTTCTTGGGAGAAGAAAGGGAAATGGGAAAGAGGGCGGCTATGAGAGAAAGAGAGAGACTGCATCCACCTAAAATAAAATTGGCTGTACCCATATCCCCAAAGAACGATGAAAGTTGAGGTCTGAAGTCAAGTGGTCTCAGGCTGGGAGAGTGGAGTGGCCCACATGCATGAAAAGGGTGAGTTTGCCCTGGGGGTTGAGGGTGGGCCTTCCGCCTCAATGCTCTAGAAAAGTTTTGCCGCCTCAGGACCCAGAGGGTGGAGCACATTCCCAGGGGAATGCGAAAAGCCTGGCTGCCACCCCACTGTTCAGAGAAGGTAGAGCCTTTACCCCGAAGAGGCAGAGTCTGGGTGGCACCCCGATGTTTAAGAAGGGTGGGGCCAAAAAGGTAATCTCCCCAACATCACCCCAGACTTTGAAAAGAAAAGGGCTGCCACAAAAGCCTCTAAAAAGGGTTGGACTCCCACTCCCTCAAGCCCCAAGAATACAATGTCATTCTGTTAATAACTCAGACTTTAAAAGGTCAGCTATATAAAGGAATTTTAGCCTAATATTCAGAGAAGATCCAAAAATCGATGAATGGCTGAATAAGCCATTAGAGGAAATATTCAGAGAGTCAACAAGCCAGGGAGGAAACAGACAAAAGTGAGATAGAGAAGTAATTGGAGCAGTTTAAAAAAAAAAAAAAAAAAGGAGGAAGGAAATTTGTAGCATGGGGTTTGTGTGATTCTCTATTCATATACTTATGTGGGGCTAAACAGGTATTAATAAATACATTTACATATTTTAGTGTGCTGTGTAATTAAGTCTAAGGCATGTGGAAGCTACATTTAAAGTCCCTTAATGTGTGTATCAGGGTATATAGAAAGTTATATGCACATTTTTTAGGACTGTGTTTGGATGCATTCTGAGAGTTAAAACTTCATGAATCTAATGGGAGTTTAAGTTGTATGTTTACACAGGAATGTGGGATAGTTGTATTTGTATGTAATAAAAGCATGTAATATAATTACGTAGGAGTCTTTCAAACTGTGAAAGTTTGTCAGTGTGTAATTTAAAACTTGGCAAAAATTTCCTGTGTACTCATCTATAGTAAACTGAAGCTATTTCTTTGTGTTTTTATAGCGTATACTAGTTTGTGTGTACTCTAAAGCTGGGCAATTGTGTGCAGTTTCACAATAGTGTGAAAAATGAAAAAAAGTGAGAAAAACTGTGTAAAAGTTTTCTATGTATGTGTAACAGTAGTGTATTGGCTATACATGCTTGTAAATGGGAATGTATGTCTGTTTTGTATGGTTATGAGTGTGTATATAAGTTATATGTGTCTGTATTCCAGATATATGAGACTGTGTATTCTTGTAAAAAGCAGAATAATTTTTCTGATATATTTTGGGCAAAAGCAAAAGGTCCATACTCAAAGTGCAAGTAAATGTTCCTATAAAAGGGTTTAAGGTTCACTAAAGCTGAATTAAACAAACTTAGAACAGTGAATGGTTCATATCTCTTCCCAGGTCTCCATTTGGTAATGCCAGGTTGCTATCTTAACATTAAGTCTAATAGGAATAAAGACACCACATATATTGTCAAATACTACACACCAAGGCTTGTCCTCCTCTCCCTGGAGAGTGGGTTTTTACTCATCTAACAGCAAAACTTGTGTGTATGTTCAGGGTATGCATATATGTGAATCACGTATATTCAAGCATCACTAAACTAGATGTACTAAAAACTGAATTTTAAGTTAGCATTTAAGAGTGGTAAGCCTTTTTATGTTCATTAATCTTAGGTTATTGTAAATTATAGTTGTCCTTTAGTCTAATTGTTCCAGCCCGAAATGTTGGTAAGTTCTTGCTGCTCTTCATGCACATGACTTCAGGAGTGTCTGTACCTAAAGCAGGTATTAGCAGTTTTACACTAGGGGAGTCATTAGAGGGGTGCAAGCCATGTGTAATTTAGTACTTAGGCAATTATAAGGTGTAGGCCTTTGGTTTTTTGGTTTGCCTTTCCCCAGGAGGACTGGAGAGCTCCCCTCCCTAGACACAAAGGATCTTTTTCTTAAGAATTATATACTGGCCTTGTCTTCTACTTTATCATCTCTCAGGCACCGTGGACTGTTGGCTCAGACCCCGCCTCTTGAATTTGCTGCCCATCGACATCAGCCTGGCAGCTGGGTTCTGATCCAGTCGTGGAAAGAATCCAAACTTCAACCGATCTGGGAAGGACCCTATCAAGTCTTGCTGACAACTAAGATGGCAGTCCGAACGGCAGAAAGAGGCTGGACTCATTACACAGGAGTGAAGGGACCGGTGCCTGAACCAGACGATAAGTATCCAGCAACTCAACCTGAATCCTGGAAAGTGACTCCTACCTCAGATCCCCTAAGGATCACCTTAAATAGGCAACAGTTGAAAGAACATACTAGGAGGGAGGAAGGGCTGGATTAAACCCTATGTTTGCATTGTGCTCTGTGTATAGCTTAATGATGAAATTGCTTATACTGATCATAATGTTCTATATTCAAGGAGTAACAGGTTCTGCTAAGCTGGTTATAAGTGTAGTCAAAGGCTTAAAGTCTCAAACTGTACAATTTGATGTCTGTCAAGTAATGAGCTGTAAAAATCTAAAACATCAGCAACAACTGAGGAAGGAATATAAGCATTTATGAAAGCAGACTGTTCAAGTAGAAAGCAAGATTGTTGGGGAGCAAACATTTGAGAGTATAACTTATGAGACACCTAACCCCTGTTATTCTTGGAACACTGCTTGGTGGACCACACAGTATGAGGGATGGGTCTTAACCCAGGTTGAAGGAAAAACCATTAAGGAAAACTTGGCTGGAATTTAACTCTCCAGTACAAATTGACCCCAAGGTCATTAGAATACTTAAGGCCAAAGACTTAAAGCAAACCACAGAAATAGAGACAGGTTATGGAAATACAAATGCCTGGGTAGAATGGGGCAAACATACCATCCAGAGTCTAAACAGAAGTAACTGTTTGCTTGTACAACCGAACAACCCACTGTTCAGATTATGCCCTTCCCCTTGGGGATGAAAAAGCATGAAAGGGAGTTTAAATGTATAACACTCCTCTTTCAAAATGCTACTCCTGGTGAAAGTTGTAGTACGTTGTCCTCCCTTTTCCCTCCAGTCCAGGAGGGAAGTGTCAAAGCCATACCAGCATCTCACCTTGGTCCCGGAAACCACTCTGCCTGTCTCTCCAGATGGGAAGAAGGGCTCCAGAATCTTGGTACCATGGCTTTGTGTACACAGGTGTGGAATGTGAGCAAGGATAGTACTGGCAACTTCTCCAGCCTAACTATACCCCGAGCAGACCTCTGGTGGTACTGTGGGAAGGGCATCCTCTGGCCAACACTACCTGAAAGGTGGGGAGGAACCTGTGCTCTGGTTCAATTGGCTATCTCATTTACCCTGGCATTTGAAAGTAATAAAGTACCAACCCAAGGCAAAGGAGAAAAGAAAAATGTACAAAGTGTACCTAGTTCCTTCAATAAAAAAATGTTTGTAAATAGTATAGGGGTTCCCCAGAAAGTTCCTAAAGAGTTTAAAGCTAAAAATCAATTAGCTGCAGAATTTAAATCATCCTTATTCTGGTGGGTCACCATCAATAAAAATGTCAATCATCAGCTAAAATTTATCAACTATACCAGGAATGTCATTAAAAAATAGCAGAACAGTTAGATGCCACTAGCCGAATGGCATGGGAGAACAGAATGGCCCTAGACATAACGCTAGCTGAAAAAGGAGGCATCTGTGCTATAGTTGGGGGAAATTGTCGCACATTCATCCCCAATAATACTGCACCTAATGGAACTATCACCAAAGCCCTACAAGGCTTAACAGCCTTATTTCAAAAACTAGAAAAGAATTCTAGCATTAACAACCCACTCATAGAATGGTTGGAAAATTGGTTCGAGAAATGGAAAGGAATTGCAACATCTATTTTAATTTTCCTTGTCATTCCAGCCAAAATGTTTATAACAGATGGGTGCTACATAATCCCGTGTGCTCAAAGGCTAGTTCAAAAACCCATCAAAACCACTAGAATCAAAAATAAAAAAAAAGATCCCTATGATAAAAAATGTGAAAAAGCCCTTAGCAAATTTGAGAATCTAAAATGTGAAAACTAAAAGTGTTTAAAAAGAAAGAGGAGGGAATCTGTAAGAAAGGAATAAGTTTCGTTTTCACATAGAGACAGCATGGAATAAGGGAAATGGAGGGAAAACCAGTTTAAACAAGCCCCAGACAAAGAGAAGAGAGAATCTGCCTGATGTAAAGAGACATGAGGTAGTATCAGAGGCGGGAACTCACAGCAAAAAAAATAAAAATTTGGGGGGGGATTGGCTAATCAGTTCAAAATCTAAATAATGAGCTAGTTGGCTCTCTGGGATTGGCTGTACAAATTAAAATCTCAAAAGATGAATTAGTTAGTGTTCTCGGATAGGCTGTAACCTCTGTAGTACCCAGTCAATGGGGAAACAGGGGAGGGACTTGCGAATTAGGAGTAGGAGATTTAAACATCGCCATTCTCTTCCTTGGGCGCGCCAGCCTTCCTTCCATGTGTTTGGCTGGACGCCCTATCTTGCAAGATAGTAAATAAATTCTTTTCTCCTCCAGAACCGAGAGAGCGTTTATTCCCTTACAGGTACCACTTTATTTCCGACAAATGATAGGTTCTGTCTCATACGATATTTGTAAAGATTAAGTTAATGTATGTAAAGCAAGTTCCTGGCACCTGGTGTTTCATGAATATTACCTATTGTCATTGCTCTGGGCACATAATGAGGGATCAATACAGCTTATTTGATTATCAGGCATGTTTCATAGAGATGCCACCAGGCTTTGGGCCCTTCACGCAGTCATCTGACCCAGCATTGTGTCTTTTAAACAGGATACTAATTCATTTGACAAATATTTATTGAGTGCCTACCGTGTTTCGGTTACAGACTGTACTGTGGGAGCTGGTCTTAGGTTTGTTTATTTTCACATATGTGGCCAGCCACCCCCATCAGGAACGAACAGTTTGGGTAAAAAGTGTTCACCCAAGAGGCTTTAAGTCTTGGCTCCTTCCATAGGGCCTAGAGCAAATAATTTAGTTCCTCCACTGTAAAATGGGCTCTTAAGTCTGTCTCTCTATTTTATTATCTGACAAAAAAACCAAATGTGGTTTAAGTCACTCACTAGCCAGACAGCCATTGGCCCTCTGTTATTGTCTACATCTGGCCTGGAGACTGACGCCTCTTTGCCCTGATCTGACACCTCACTAGCCTATTCCGAGACTACTTGGCTACTTCACCCTCTAAACTTTAAGGAAGAACCTTGGGGAAACTCCCTGGCCTCACTGACATCACCTTTTTGTTATTTTAGAAGAACAGAGGAGAATGTGATCTTGTTCCTCAAATGTCATAGGAGAGGAAGGGAGGTGTGTACCATTATGCATTTTATCATTTCCCTCTTCCTATTCCCTTATTTCCCTGACTTTCTTTAACTGAATTACATACACATATACACATGCAACTCATTTTTAGGCTCCTTATGTCAAGGCCCTAAGTTATATTTAAAAAAAAATCCATCAGTGCTTAGCATACTCCTAGTCCCATATGCTTGCTTAACAAATCCTGCTGACAGAGGGAAATTGCTCTAGCTGCCATCATGGAAATGGAATGCTTTGTTTTTCCAGTGGTTTTCAAGTGTGGGTAGGCTGTGAATCCTACCATCTCCCTCTTTCCCCTCCCAATTCAGTCAGAATTTCTGGATAAAGGGCTCAGGAACCTGGATTTTGACAAGCACTCCAGGTGATTTCTCTGCACATGAAAGATGGAGGCTTTCAGAGCCTGTCACACCTATGTCAAATTCAAAGCAACTTACAGCTGCATGTGAGCTATGTGAGGCCCTATTCACTAATTGTTCAAAACTAGAGCCTCACTGGAAGAGCCAATAGACTTTCTTCAGTTCTGGGGGTCAGCCTGTCAACAACGCTGGTTAAAACATTCCAATCAGGAACAAGACAAGGATGCCCGCTGTCACCACTGTTATTGAACATTGTGCTAGAAGCGCTAGCCAGAGCAATCCAGCAAGACAAAGATATAAAAGGCATCAAAATTGGAAAGGAAGAAGTAAAACTGTCATTATTTGCAGATGATATGATCTTCTATCTGGAAAACCCTGAGAAATCAACAGCACAGCTACTTGAGCTAATAAGCAAATTTAGCAAGGTAGCAGGATAGAAGATGAATGCACATAAGTCAGTAACATTCCTATACACTGAAAATGACCTAACTGAAGAGACACTCAAGAAAAAGATTCCGTTCTCAATAGCAACTAAAAATATCAAGTACCTGGGAATAAACTTAACCAAGGATTTAAGACCTATACATAGAAAGCTACATAACTTTATTAAAAGAAATAGAAGGGGACCTAAAAAGATGGAAAAATATTCCGTGTTCATGGATAAGAAGGCTAAATGTCATTAAGATGTCAATTCTACCCAAACTCATCTACAGATTCAATGCAATTTCTATCAAAATTCCAACGACCTTTTTTGCAGACTTGGAAAAGCTAGTTATCAATTTGTTTGGAAGGGAAAGATGCCTTAAATTGCTAAAAACATTCTAAAAAAGAAAAACAAAGTGGAAAGACTTACCCTCCCTGACTTTGAAGCTTATTATAAAGTCACAGTAGTCAAAACAGCATGGTACTGGCACAAAGACAGACATATTGATCAGTGGAATCGAATTGAGAATTCAGAGATAGACCCCCAGATCTATGGTTGACTTATCTTTGATAAGGCCCCCAGAACCAATGAACTGGAACATAACAGTCTATTCAACAAATGGGTCTGGGAGAGCTGGATAGCCATGCCCAAGAGAATGAAAGAAGACCCCTACCTCACACCCTACACAAAAATTAATTCAAAATGGATTAAAGACCTCAATATAAGAGACAGTACCATAAAACTCCTAGATGATAATGTAGGGAAACATCTTCAATACCTTGTATTAGGAGGTCACTTCTTAGACCTTACACCCAAAGCATAAGCAACAAAAGAAAAAATAGATAAATGGGAACTCCTCAAACTTAAAAGCTACTGTACCTCAAAGAAATTTCTCAAAAAGGTGAAGAGGCAGCCAACTCAATGGGAAAAAATATTTGGAAACCATGTATCTGACAAAAGACTGGTATCTTGCATATGTAAAGAAATCCTATAACTCAACAACAATATTACAGACAGCCCAATTATAAAATGGGAAAAGACAAGAAAAGAGAGTTCTCTGAAGAGGAAATAACAATGGCCAAAAACACACATGAAAAAATGTTCATCTTCACTAGCTATTAAGGAGATGCAAATTAAGACCACAATGAGATACCATCTCACACCAATTAGTTTGGCTGTCATTAAACAAACAGGAAATTACAAATGTTGGAGAGGATGTGGAAAAATTGGGACTCTTATTCATTGTTGGTGGGACTGTATAATGGTACAGCCACTCTGGAAGACAGTCTGGCGGTTCCTTAGAAAACTAGATATACGGTCTAGTTTCACTTCAGCAATTTCACTTCTCGGTATATACTCAGAAGATGTGAAATCAGTGACACGAACAGATATCTGCACACCAATCTTCATAGCAGCATTATTCACAGTTGTCAAGAGGTGGAAACAATCTAAATGTCCTTCAACAGATGAGTGGATAAATAAAATGTGGTATATACACACGATGGAATACTACGCGGCAGTAAGAAGAAATGAGGTCATGAAACATACGATAACATGGATGAACTCTGAAGACATAATGCTGAGTGAAATAAGCCAGGCACAAAAAAGAGAGATATTGTATGTTACCTCTAATGTGAACTCTGAAAAATGTAAAATAAATGGTTTATATTGTAGAATGTAGGGGACCTAGTGATAGACAGCAAATAGTGAAGGGGGAATGATAATCTAACAAGAACAGATAAGTTATGGAGGGTAAACTCACTTTTATGGGATGCTCAGGAACAACTATGGTTTGTTAATTTTTGGGGGGTATGATAGGAACAAGTTGGCAGCAATGTAGTTATTTTAGGTTAATTGTTTTTCTTATTCCTTTGTTTGGTTATGGTTTGTTAATTTTCTTGGGGTATGGTAGGAACACGTTGGAAAGCAATGTAATTATTATAGGTTATTTGTTTTTTCTTATTCCTTTGTTTTGGTTTTGTTTGAAGTGTTTTTTATTGTCTGTTTTTTAATTTTTTGATAAAGCTAAAAGAAACAATGCATGAGTGTTAAAAAAAGTAAATAAGTAAATGAACTATGGGGGGAGGAAGGAATGGAATGTTTTGGTTGTTCTTTTTTATTCTTATTTTATTTTTTTGGAGTAATGAAAATATTCAAAGATTTAGTGTGGTGATGAATGATGATACTATGAACAACTAATTGTACACTTTGGAGGATTGTATGTTATATGAATATATCTCAATAAAATTGCATTAAAAAAAAAAAAAAACATTCCAACTCTCTATCCCTAAGCCCTTAAGTATGGTGTTCCCACATACGACCACAGTTGCCTTAGTCAGCTTGGCTAAGTTATGGTGCCCAGTTGTTTGGTCAAGCAAATACTGGCCTGATTATTACTGTAAGGGTATTTCATAGATGGATTTGCATCAACAGCCGGTTGATGGTATCTTTGATCAACAAAGGAGATTGTTGTCAGCAATGAGGGGAGTCTCCTCATCCGCTTAGTTGGAGGTTTGGAAGCCAGAACTGAGGATTTCAGAAGTCAGAAACAATTTCTGCCTCTGCTTCAACCAGCCAACTTCCCCTGGAAAATTCAACTTCACCTTCATCAGAGTTTCCAACTTGAGGCTTGCCCTATGGAATTTGGACTTGCAAATCCCCATGTTCTCATGAGCAAATTCCTATAATGAATCTCTTAATATTTACACATATATCCTGTCAATTCTATTTCTCTGCAGAATCCTGACTCAACAATGGCCTCTTATCCTTTTATTTTTGGCCTTTGTAATGGGTGACTTCCCTAATGAGGTTGACCATCCTTTGGATATGTGATTTGCACATCTAGGCAGGGTCTAGTAGGCAAGATTTCTCAGGAATAGACTGCTGTATTCTGGGAAGTAGCATATTCTAGAACAGTAGATTTCACCATGATCTGGTGTAAGAAATACATTTTATACTGAGACTTGGGATACATACCATGGCACACACACATAAATATGCCCAATAAAGAAACAAACATATCTATCATATCTTTGCACTTTGATATTTTCTATTCCATTTCATCAAAAAAGATGAGCTTGAGCTGCAAAATCCAGAATAGAGACTCCAGTGAGAATCTGAGGGGAGCTGCAGTTCTACTTGCCACATCCAAACAACATTTTCAAATGATTTGAGACCACAATCTCCCTAAACCAACTACAAGCCCAGCTGGTGTGGTATCTTACCTGCCTGTTCAAGAAAGTCTACCATGCTGCTAATGAAGAGGGTGATATTAATATAGGCTCCTCAGAATTACCTGTGGAATTTTTGCAAAGTATCATGCTCCCCAAAACACAGCTTCAGAATATTGGGGTAGCCTGGGGGTTCTCAGCACTGGAAGAGCCTCTTGAATGATTTTGATTCTCCCTACCTACCCCGGGGTGGGGCGTGGAGGGGGTAGAGGCACAAACCTTCTGAAAATTACTGCAGTTCACAACCCTGATAGTAACCCAGGCCACCCTCAGTATTTTCAAAAGCCGAGAATCTTTCTGCTATTAACAGTGATGTTCTTGCAATACATCTCACAACCAGCTATGTGAGTGGTCACATCACCACTGAAAAGCTGGTTCCACCCCACCTTTGTGGGCCCCCCAACACCTCCTAGATGCTGGCCTTACCTCTCCCATTCCTTTGTGAATGGTTCTCACTGTCTACAACTTCTCCCCCCTGCACCCCACTGATACCTTCTCTCTGTACTGAATAACTCCTTGTGGCATGATTGATCATAGATTACATGCATTCTTAACTCCAAAGGAATGGAAGAGAGGGACTAGGTATTGCTTCTCTTTGGATTTAGCACCCTGCCCTGGAAGTGGCAGGTGTTCAGTGAGAACTTCCCTTAGGAGCTCAGTCGCTCAGATTAGCACCCACACTTTCTGCTCCCTCTCCACTAGTGAGGGGCCTTGTGTCAGAATGGTTGTCATTGCGGATTTGGGTGCTGGGTATTTCGGGTCAAGTCTCAGCATTACATAAGCTGACCTGGAACATTCTCTAAAAAACTATTCAAGATTGAGGAGGAGAAATAGGCTAGAGGGCAGTGAGTTTACTCTGCTGTCGCTTGTGAGTGAAAGAGCACATATACACACATTTGTATGTGCATGGCATTTCTTTGGGAATCCAGGAGAAACTTGTAATAATGACTTCCTCCATGGCAGAATACAAGAAAGGGGAATTTTTCACTTGTTTTTCATGACACACTGTTTGAATCTAGTTACATATACATGCACTGACTGGTTAAAAAATTTAAATTAAAAAATTTCAACTCTGCTGTTTACTAGCTGTGTAATCTTTAGAAAATTGTTTGATTTTCCTAGTCTTCAGTTTCCCCATCTGTAAAATGGAGCTAAGAAAACCCACCTGACTGGATTGGATAAATTAAAGAAGATAATACATACAAGGTACTTAGCAGAACACCTGGCACATTTATTGTAAGATTGCACGAAGCGGTAGCTATTATTATTTTATTACCTGATCAAGGTACTTAGAATTCTGTCTCCCCTGTTCCCTTATTTCAACCCAAAGACTGGAAGTGTGGAAAGTAATGGCCATCAGCTCAGGATTCGTCTCTGTCCAAGCGGTTAGTGACTCTGCAAGGTCAGCGTCTGGCTTGAAGGCAGCGTAATGGAGCTGCCTGTTGGGGGCTGACGCTCTCTCCAGTTCATCCCCTCAACACCCCTTCTTTCTTTTCCTTTCTACCCTTAAGGTATGCCAAGCTTTGTTCCTTCCAGTGTTTGTTCTCTAACCTAATCCCTCATATACATTTCACATGACAGTAATGTGCATCTTAAAAAACTGAAAATTCTTGAATCAAAGCACAAGAGATTCCATCCACAGCATTCTAGTTTGCTAATGCTGCCAGAATGCAAAACACCAGAGATGGATTGGCTTTTATAAAAGGGGTTTATTTGGTTACATAGTTACAGTCTTAAGGCCATAAAGTGTCCAAGGTAAGGCATCAACAATCGAGTACCTTCACTGGAAGATGGCCAATGGTGTCCAGAAAACCTCTGTTGGTTGGAAAGGCACGTGGCTGGTGTCTGCTCCAAAGTTCTGGTTTCAAAATGGCTTTCTCCCAGGACGTTCCTCTCTAGGCTGCACTTCCTCAAAAATGTCACTGTTGGTTGCACTTGGGGTATTTGTCTTCTCTTAGCTTCTCCAGAGCAAGAGTCTGCTTTCAAAGGCCATCTTCAAAATGTCTCTCATCTGCAGCTTCCGTGCAGCCTTAGACAGTATGTAAGTGAACAGGCATGGCTGTATTCCAATAAAACTGTATTTATCGGCAGTGAAATGATAAGTTTCATATATCATGAAATATTATTCTTGTTTTGATTTCCTCCCTATATTAAAAAAAAAAAGTGCAAAAACCATTCTTAGTTCACAGGCATAAAACAGGCAGTGGATGGGATTTGGCACCAGGTCCATAGTTTGCCAAACCCTGAACTAGATTACTGAAAACAGGACAAGTTCTAGGATAGTGGAGCAATCTGTATAAGAGGCCTGTCAACCCTAGACTAGGTCCTTCTGGACTTTGAGCTGTAGCTAAAATGAAGATGTGGGGAGAAATCCGGCCTCCACTGGCTGCCCTAATTCTCAATCTTGTATTCCTCTGTATCGCCATTCACCTGAATCCACTCTTTCACCCCCCAGAGCGGCCTTGCTCTCCTGGGTTGCTCAGAGCCTCTCGTGGGGTCCCCTATTTAGATCGCCCCTTCCTTTGCAGTTTCTTTCCTCCCTTTGCCTGAGCTTCCCATTTCCTCAGAGAACTGGTGTAAGCTAAAGTGCTGTTTAAAACATCCTCTTAATGTATTTGCATCTTAAAGGAAGCTTCAGGACATGGCAACCCAAAGACAGGAATCTCTGAGGCACTTAGGCTGGCAAGATGGATATGGTGCCTTTGGGGGTGGGATGAGGGAACTTTTGATTCTTGTTACTTCTAAAATCATATCCGAGCAGAGCCATATGTGAGACTGGCCCTGATCCAGAGAACCCCAGGGAAACCCAGAGCCTCTTGGTTAAGCTTGGATATGGAGAAGTGATAGACTATTGGGGACGTGCTATGAGACCCTTTGGGGCCTCTTTACCATCCCCTCCAGTAGCCAGAGAGGTTAAAGTGGCAAATTTGGTTCAGGACTAACAGTTAATGATTGATGAGCTGAGGGCCGAACGCAGGGGATGACTTTCTTCCTTGGTCCACTTAGTCAGATTTCCCCGGAGGTAACAATCACGCCAAGCCCTCGCCTCCGTGGCCGTACTGCTTATGGGAGGATGTTGCATCAGCTTGTGGTTTGAGAAAAGACCTTCTGTTGCATTGGTGGTTCTTAAGTATTGTACACAGCTGAGCCTGTCTGAGCCCCTGGACAGAGCAGAGTAGTCAAATGTCAGTCTTTTCAAAGGGGCTCATGCTTCCTGGGCTGTTCTGTGTTTCCTGAGCTTTCCTGTTTTGTGATTGTTCTCCAAATAGAAACTTACTGACATTTAATCTTCTTATGTTAATCACATATATGTTGCTGTGGGCCACCATAACCCATCCACACGAAGATGTTTTCCCTTTTAGACCATGTCAACCTCACCAAGAATAAATATAGGTCCTTTCATTAACCTTTCTGAGAGGAGGGAGGATACCTGGCTCCTGTTATTATGATTCCAGGTAAGATTTCATGGCTGTCTGAAGCTTTTTCCCTGGTATTCTCACGGTAACTGCAGCTAGGGGGAAGGAGAATATTTGGTAGGCCCACATTTAAGGTATAGCAAGATAGGAAGGAATTCCTGATGATCTTTATCCTCACAGCTAGAGTTTTGCCAGGAAAATACGTTTCTTTGTCAATAGATTATTATTATTATTTTTTCCCCAGCTAAGTGTGTGTGTGTGTGTGTGTGTGTGTGTGTGTGTGTGTGAGTTTTGGACCTAGGGAAACAATTTAATGAATCCACTGTTGTATTTTCTATTTTCCTAGAACTGTTTTGCTGCCCTCAGATTATATCAATTTATAGACAGACTCTTATAATCCCAGAAATTTATTTTTTTCTGGGAGGTAAAAGGAATGTTTAACTTATGATACTCTTTGACATTCCCAAGTAGCTTCAAAAAGGAAATTTGTATGATAAATATTTGGGTTTTGACTTTCTCCTCTCTCCAGTGTCAAGTTTGACTTTAAGATGTAGCCCATTATATCTTTATATTGATACACTGAGTTTGAAACTCATCAATAATTGAACAACATTCTAAACTGGATGGAGTATGTAAGTGTTGTTTTTGGCTTCTGTGACTGCCTGAGAGTTGGGGGTTAAGAAGGATTGATTAATTCAGAATGTTAAGCCTAATAATAAAATTTTGGATGATTCTGAGTTTGGAGCACTATATACAGAATTCTTGGTGCTCAACAGTTTGGTACCTCCATTCATTCTGTGCTGCTTCTCAAATATCCGCTACAACCACGGATCTGAATTTCCGTTCTTGTCTGAACAGAGGAAGGGAGCCTGAATACACAGTCAAGATAAAACACATGGGCAGCCAACTCACTAATGTATTCCACTTTCAGAGAGCCTAAATGTCTAAAAGGGTGTGTAAAAGTGCCATGGGTAGAATCTAAATTTGTCTTTCCATTTAGTTTTCTACATAATCAGTCTAAGGACAGCGATGTTGCTATGGCGATGTCCGTTGCAGATGTGGGATGACGTTTAGAGCTATGACGGCATATGATAATAAATATCATTTATTGAGCGCCTACTACATATCAGGGAGCTATACATGTGTTATCCCTCTAGTCCGCCCAATAACTCTACAAAGTGCTCTTTTTTTTTTCAGTTTGCAGATGAGATTAGCAATTTGCCCCAGTCCTAACAGTTAGCGAGCGCACAGCAGCGTCTCACCGAGGCCTGGCGGAGCCCTTCCAACCGCATCAGCCTGTGTCGCCTGATCCCGCCAACACCGGGCATGCGCGAGGCTCCTGAGGGATTTCTTTCTCCTTTGTCTGCAGCGAGATCTGCCGCCCTCTGTCTGTCTGAGCCATCCCGGCTTTGTTTTCATGTCTGTTGTGTTGTTTACGAGCCCTTTCCTCTCTGAGTGTGGCATGGTTTCATCAGTGCACGGAGGAGAGAGATTTCGTTTTATCAGAATTTATGTTCAAAATCTTGTGACATGAAATGGTTTGCGAGGATAAGACAAAAGTTGGATAACAGAACCTCTGAACTGTTAGCCAGGAGGAACAACTAATAAATTGTCCAGCAGAAAAACCTCGTAAAATAATGAGTTATATGGGATGAAAGAACCAACTACCTGGATTTCGGCACCGTAAAGACTTTCTCTGCTGTAGCAACAACAGTAAAAAGGTGATAGATAACACAATCGCCTGTGCCCTGTGTTTGTTTGCATTCAATTTTTAGATCCTGTTTCTGTCCAAATATATATATATATATTTTACCCCATTAAAAAATCATTCCCCCCCACCAAATATGATTAAATGGGATTGATTTTTAATTGCTTTAAAATTAAAAAAGTAAATCTCTGACATAGATTCAGGTTGGTAAATGCTGATGGGGAGTCCAGGAGACTCCATCAGAGCATATAAATTATCTGCAGCCTCTAATTCAAATCCTAAACAAATGCATTGCCATTTAAAGTAAGCTGTGAGAGATAGAGATATACGACGAAAAGGGAATTTTGCTTAGTCATTTTATTTTCAAAATTACATTTAAATGATAAAAAACATCACCATCCTTCTGGATATGTAGTTTTGGTTTCCCTCGGTTTTGTTTTGTTTAGTTTTTGACACATCTGAATTTCCTAAATACTGTAATAAAATCTAGCCTCCTAAATACTGTTAGTTGAAGCCATTACCTCCCTCCCTCTCTCTCTCCTTCTTCCCTTCCTCCCTCCCTTCCTTCTCTCTCTCCTCTCTCTCTCCCTCTGTCATCTTTGTCCTCCTTGTAATGCTATTTATTTTTTGTTTGTTTAGAGGTGTCACTTGAAGTGAAACTTCTATATGTTTCTTCCTTTATACCAAGGGAATAAGATGTTTATCTTAAAGCAAGACTTGTTGAAGTCTAAAAGGCAGAGAGACATATTTTAGTTATGAGACATGTTTTATAGAGATTCTGATAGCAAATGAATTGGGAGAAATGCTATTTGATGCACTGTGGAAACGTAACGTTATTGTCTTGCTGTCAGTGTAATCTGGAGTGATAGATAGCCACCACTCCCTGGTATGGGAGAGTAATGAAATGACTCTAATTTTGGCAACCTTGTACACTCTCAGGATTCCCTTTAGAGAGTAACATAACTTTAAGTTGATTTGTGCAGAGGGTGGGGCAGTTTTTAAACAGTGCCTCAGAGCTTCTAGTCGCTGGGTGACATCTGTAGTACAATTTCAGCCTTTGCAGTGCAGGCTGCCCTGCAGCTCTTCTGCCTCTGTGTCTATGTCACACCAAGATGACCCTATAACCAACTTCAAACTCATGGCCACTATCAGATGATGTGTCCTTTCAACGACTGTGTTTTCCAGTTAATCAAGTTACTTGGTGTTTTGATCAGTCTTTAAAATAATGAATGTGTACTTTGTTTTTTAAGACTAAAATATTTTTTGGCCACTGTTTTACCTCTATCTTTTTCAATCATCCACACTACCTAAGTTGCAAGGGCTTCTCCTTCAGGGGTCCACAAGACTGTCAAGGAGATTCGTTTTGGAGGTAGCTAAGAGAGTGGGCTTTGGGGTTAGTCTTACTGGGTTCAAATCCTCTTTCCGTCACTGCCTCGTGGCACTGTCTGCTGCAAAACATTCAATACAGGGCCTGGCACAGAGTAAAATTCTTTTTCTTCTTTTTAAATAAAACCTTCCAAATGTTTTGGTTCAACGCTTTCCTCTAAACAGCCTAGATTAAGAGGTCCATTGATCATCGGTGGTCACTGACACCACAAAAAGAGATAACTAGCCACTATGACACTTGTGATGGAAGTACATACACCTCTAATAAAGTAGACTTGCCAAAAAATCAAGCCTGAATCTGATCAAGCCTTGATCTAACCACCACTTCTTAGAAAATAATAGGGCACTCTGGACAAGTGACCCAATGTTTTCAATAAGAAAATGGCCTGGAAAATAAAAGTGTGTGTGTTGGGAGAGAGGTGGGGGTGGGTGGGAGATGGAGGGGGCTTATAAATTAAAAAGGACTCAAGAGACATGGCAACCATTGTAACATGTGAACCTTATTTGGATGCTTCACATAGATGACCTGTAAAAAGCATTTAGGGAGGCGGGGCAAGATGGCAGACTGGTGAGCTGTAAGTTTTAGTTACTCCTCCAGGAAAGTAGGTAAAAAGCCGGAAACTGCGTGGACTGGACACCACAGAGCATCTGTCTTTGGGCATACTTCATACAACACTCATGAAAATGTCGAACTGCTGAGATCAGCGAAATCTGTAAGTTTTTGCGGCCAGGGGACCCGCGCCCCTCCCTGCCAGGCTCAGTCCTGTGGGAGGAGGGGCTGCCAGCTCCGGGAAGGAGAAGGGAGAACTGCAGTGGTAGCCCTTCTCGGAAACTCATTCTACTGATCCAGACTCCAACCATAGATAGACTGAGACCAGACACCAGAGAATCTGAGAGCTGCCAGCCCAGCAGAGAGGAGACAGGCATAGAAAAAAAAAAAAAAAATAACACGAAAAACTCCAAAATAAAAGCAGAGGATTTTTGGAGTTCTGGTGAACACAGAAAGGGGAAGGGCGGAGCTCAGGCCTTGAGGCGCATATGCAAATCCAGAAGAAAAGCTGATCTCTCTGCCCTGTGGACCTTTCCTTAATGGCCCTGGTTGCTTTGTCTATTAGCATTTCAATAACCCATTAGATCTCTGAGGAGGGCCCTTTTTTTTTTTTTTTTTTTTAAACCTTTTTTCTTTTTCTAAAAAAATTACTCTAAGAAGCCCAATACAGAAAGCTTCAAAGAATTGCAATTTGGGCACGTCAAGTCAAGAGCAGAACTAAGAGAGCTCTGAGACAAAAGGCATATCCAGTGGCTGAGAAAATTCACTAAATAACACAATTCCCAAGAAAAGGGGGGGTGTCCGCTCACAGCCACCATCCTGGTGGACAGGAAACACTCCTGCCCATCGCCAGCCCCATAGCCCAGAGCTGCCCCAGACCACCCCAGTGTGACGGAAGGGGCTTCAAATAACGGCACACACCACAAAACTGGGCGTGGACATTAGCCTTCCCTGCAACCTCAGCTGATTGTCCCAGAGCTGGGAAGGTGGAGCGTGTGAATTAACAAAGCCCCATTCAGCCATCATTTGAGCAGACTGGGAGCCTCCCTACACAGCCCAGCAGCCCAGAACTGCCCTGGGGGGACGGCACTCACCTGTGACATAGCACAGTCCACCCTCAACAGAGGACCCGGGGTGCACAGCCTGGAAGAGGGGCCCACTTGTAAGTCTCAGGAGCCATACGCCAATACCAAAGACTTGTGGGTCAGTGGCAGAGACAAACTGTGGCAGGACTGAACTGAAGGATTAGACTATTGCAGCAGCTTTAAAACTCTAGGATCATCAGGGAGATTTGATAGTTAGGGCCACCCCCCCTCCCCGACTGCCCAGAAACACGCCCCACATACAGGGCAGGCAACACCAACTACACACGCAAGCTTGGTACACCAATTGGGCCCCACAAGATTCACTCCCCCACTCACCAAAAAGGCTAAGCAGGGGAGAACTGGCTTGTGGAGAACAGGTGGCTCGTGGACGCCACCTGCTGGTTAGTTAGAGAAAGTGTACTCCACGAAGCTGTAGATCTGATAAATTAGAGATAAGGACTTCAATAGGTCTACAAACCCTAAAAGAACCCTATCAAGTTCAGCAAATGCCACGAGGCCAAAAACAACAGAAAATTATAAAGCATATGAAAAAACCAGACGATATGGATAACCCAAGCCCAAGCACCCAAATCAAAATACAAGAAGAGACACAGCACCTAGAGCAGCTGCTCAAAGAACTAAAGATGAACAATGAGACCATAGTACGGGATATGAAGGAAATCAAGAAGACTCTAGAAGAGCATAAAGAAGACATTGCAAGACTAAATAAAAAAATGGATGATCTTATGGAAATTAAAGAAACTGTTGACCAAATTAAAAAGATTCTGGACACTCATAGTACAAGACTAGAGGAAGTTGAACAACGAATCAGTGACCTGGAAGATGACAGAATGGAAAATGAAAGCATAAAGAATGGGGAAAAAAATTGAAAAACTCGAAATGGACCTCAGGGATATGATAGATAATATGAAAACGTCCAAATATAAGACTCATTGGTGTCCCAGAAGGGGAAGAAAAGGGTAAAGGTCCAGGAAGAGTATTCAAAGAAATTGTTGGGGAAAACTTCCCAAATCTTCTAAACAACATAAATACACAAATCATAAATGCTCAGCGAACTCCAAATAGAATAAATCCAAATAAACCCACTCTGAGACATATACTGATCACACTGTCAACACAGAAGAGAAGGAGCAAGTTCTGAAAGCAGCAAGAGAAAAGCAATTCACCACATACAAAGGAAACAGCATAAGACTAAGTAGTGACTACTCAGCAGCCACCATGGAGGCAAGAAGGCAGTGGCACGATATATTTAAAATTCTGAGTGAGAAAAATTTCCAGCCAGAATACTTTATCCAGCAAAGCTCTCCTTCAAATTTGAGGGAGAGCTTAAATTTTCACAGACAAACAAATGCTGAGAGAATTTGCTAACAAGAGACCTGCCCTACTGGAGATACTAAAGGGAGCCCTACAGACAGAGAAACAAAGACAGGACAGAGAGACTTGGAGAAAGGTTCAGTACTAAAGAGATTCGGTATGGGTACAATAAAGGATATTAATAGAGAGAGGGAAAAATATGGCAAACAAAACCAAAGGGTAAGATGGCCAATTCAAGAAATGCCTTCACGGTTTTTAACGTTGAATGTAAATGGATTAAACTCCCCAATTAAAAGATATAGATTCGCAGAATGGATCAAAAAAAAATGAACCATCATTATGTTGCATACCAGAGATTCATCTTAGACACAGGGACACAAAGAAACTGAAAGTGAAAGGATGGAAAAAATATATCATGCAAGCTAAGGCCAAAAGAAAGCAGGTGTAGCAATATTAATCTCAGATAAAATAGACTTCAAATGCAGGGATGTTTTGAGAGACAAAGAAGGCCACTACATACTAATAAAAGGGGCAATTCAGCAAGAAGAAATAACAATCGTAAATGTCTATGCACCCAATCAAGGTGCCACAAAATACATGAGAGAAACACTGGCAAAACTAAAGGAAGCAATTGATGTTTCCACATAATTGTGGGAGACTTCAACACATCACTCTCTCCTATAGATAGATCAACCAGACAGAAGACCAATAAGGAAATTGAAAACCTAAACAATCTGATAAATGAATTAGATTTAACAGACATATACAGGACATTACATCCCAAATCACCAGGATACACATACTTTTCTAGTGCTCACGGAACTTTCTCCAGAATAGATCATATGCTGGGACATAAAACAAGCCTCAATAAATTTAAAAAGATTGAAATTATTCAAAGCACATTCTCTGACCACAATGGAATACAATCAGAAGTCAATAACCATCAGAGACTTAGAAAATTCACAAATACCTGGAGGTTAAACAACACACTCCTAAACAATCAGTGGGTTAAAGAAGAAATAGCAAGAGAAATTGCTAAATATATAGAGACGAATGAAAATGAGAACACAACATACCAAAATCTATGGGATGCAGCAAAAGCAGTGCTAAGGGGGTAATTTATAGCACTAAACGCATATATTAAAAAGGAAGAAAGAGCCAAAATCAAAGAACTAATGGATCAACTGAAGAAGCTAGAAAATGAACAGCAAACCAATCCTAAACCAAGTAGAAGAAAAGAAATAACAAGGATTAAAGCAGAAATAAATGACATAGAGAACAAAAAAACAAGAGAGGATAAATATCACCAAAAGTTGGTTCTTTGAGAAGATCAACAAGATTGACAAGCCCCTAGCTAGAGTGACAAAATCAAAAAGAGAGAAGACCCATATAAACAAAATAATGAATGAAAAAGGTGACATAACTGCAGATCCTGAAGAAATTAAAAAAATTATAAGAGGATATTATGAACAACTGTATGGCAACAAACTGGACAATGTAGAAGAAATGGACAATTTCCTGGAAACATATGAACAACCTAGACTGACCAGAGAAGAAATAGAAGATCTCAACCAACCCATCACAAGCAAAGAGATCCAATCAGTCATCAAAAATCTTCCCACAAATAAATGCCCAGGGCCACATGGCTTCACAGGGGAATTCTACCAAACTCTCCAGAAAGAACTGACACCAATCTTACTCAAACTCTTTCAAAACATTGAAAAAAATGGAACACTACCTAACTCATTTTATGCAGCTAACATCAATCTAATACCAAAACCAGGCAAAGATGCTACAAAAAAGGAAAACTACCGGCCAATCTCCCTAATGAATATAGATGCAAAAATCCTCAACAAAATACTTGCAAATCGAATCCAAAGACACATTAAAAAAAATCATACACCATGACCAAGTGGGTTCATTCCAGGCATGCAAGGATGGTTCAACATAAGAAAAACAATCAATGTATTACAACACATTAACAAGTCAAAAGGGAAAAATCAATTGATCATCTCAATAGATGCTGAAAAAGCATTGACAAAATCCAACATCCCTTTTTAATAAAAACACTTCAAAAGGTAGGAA
The DNA here is from genome assembly GCF_015220235.1 of Choloepus didactylus. NCBI lineage: Eukaryota > Metazoa > Chordata > Mammalia > Pilosa > Megalonychidae > Choloepus > Choloepus didactylus. The sequence goes on along the minus strand of NC_051311.1, from coordinate 135,702,737 downwards.
TTGAAGGAAACTTCCTCAACATGATAAAGAGCATATATGAAAAACCCACAGCCAGCATAGTACTCAATGGTGAGAGACTGAAAGCCTTCCCTCTAAGATCAGGAACAAGACAAGGATGCCCGCTGTCACCACTGTTATTCAACATTGTGCTGGAAGTGCTAGCCAGGGCAATCCGGCAAGACAAAGAAATAAAAGGCATCCAAATTGGAAAAGAAGAAGTAAAACTGTCATTGTTTGCAGATGATATGATCTTATATCTAGAAAACCCTGAGAAATCGACGATACACCTACTAGAGCTAATAAACAAATTTAGCAAAGTAGCGGGATACAAGATTAATGCACATAAGTCAGTAATATTTCTATATGCTAGAAATGAACAAACTGAAGAGACACTCAAGAAAAAGATACCATTTTCAATAGCAACTAAAAAAATCAAGTACCTAGGAATAAACTTAACCAAAGATGTAAAAGACCTATACAAAGAAAACTACATAACTCTACTAAAAGAAATAGAAGGGGACCTTAAAAGATGGAAAAATATTCCATGTTCATGGATAGGAAGGCTAAATGTCATTAAGATGTCAATTCTACCCAAACTCATCTACAGATTCAATGCAATCCCAATCAAATTCCAACAACCTACTTTGCAGACTTGGAAAAGCTAGTTATCAAATTTATTTGGAAAGGGAAGATGCCTCGAATTGCTAAAGACACTCTAAAAAAGAAACACAAAGTGGGAGGACTTACACTCCCTGACTTTGAAGCTTATTATAAAGCCACAGTTGCCAAAACAGCATGGTACTGGCACAAAGATAGACAGATAGATCAATGGAATCAAATTGAGAATTCAGAGATAGACCCTCAGATCTATGGCCGACTGATCTTTGATAAGGCCCCCCAAAGTCACTGAACTGAGTCATAATGGTCTTTTCAACAAATGGGGCTGGGAGAGTTGGATATCCATATCCAAAAGAATGAAAGAGGACCCCTACCTCACCCCCTACACAAAAATTAACTCAAAATGGACCAAAGATCTCAATATAAAAGAAAGTACCATAAAACTCCTAGAAGATAATGTAGGAAAACATCTTCAAGACCTTGTATTAGGCAGCCACTTCCTAGACTTTACACCCAAAGCACAAGCAACAAAAGAGAAAATAGATAAATGGGAACTCCTCAAGCTTAGAAGTTTCTGCACCTCAAAGGAATTTCTCAAAAAGGTAAAGAGGCAGCCAACTCAATGGGAAAAAATTTTTGGAAACCATGTATCTGACAAAAGACTGATATCTTGCATATACAAACAAATCCTACAACTCAATGACAATAGTACAGACAGCCCAATTATAAAATGGGCAAAAGATATGAAAAGACAGTTCTCTGAAGAGGAAATACAAATGGCCAAGAAACACATGAAAAAATGTTCAGCTTCACTAGCTATTAGAGAGATGCAAATTAAAACCACAATGAGATACCATCTAACACCGATTAGAATGGCTGCCATTAAACAAACAGGAAACTACAAATGCTGGAGGGGATGTGGAGAAATTGGAACTCTTATTCATTGTTGGTGGGACTGTATAATGGTTCAGCCACTCTGGAAGTCAGTCTGGCAGTTCCTTAGAAAACTAGATATAGAGCTACCATTCGATCCGGCGATTGCACTTCTCGGTATATACCCGGAAGATCGGAAAGCAGTGACACGAACAGATATCTGCACGCCAATGTTCATAGCAGCATTATTCACAATTGCCAAGAGATGGAAACAACCCAAATGTCCTTCAACAGATGAGTGGATAAATAAAATGTGGTATATACACACGATGGAATACTACACAGCAGTAAGAAGGAATGATCTTGTGAAACATATGACAACATGGATGAACCTTGAAGACATAATGCTGAGCGAAATAAGCCAGGCACAAAAAGAGAAATATTATATGCTACCACTAATGTGAACTTTGAAAAATGTAAATAAATGGTTTATAATGTAGAATGTAGGGGAACTAGCAGTAGAGAGCAATTAAGGAAGGAGGAGCAATAATCCAAGAAGAACAGATAAGCTAACGTTCTGGGGATGCCCAGAAATGACTATGGTCTGTTAATTTCTGATGGATATAGTAGGAACAAGTTCACAGAAATGTTGCTATATTATGTAACTTTCTTGGGGTAAAGTAGGAACATGTTGGAAGTTAAGCAGTTATCTTAGGTTAGTTGTCTTTTTCTTACCCCCTTGTTATGGTCTCTTTGAAATGTTCTTTTATTGTATGTTTGTTTTCTTTTTAACTTTTTTTTTTCATACAGTTGATTTAAAAAAGAAGGGAAAGTTAAGAAAAAAAAAAAAAAAAAGAAAAACAAGGAAAAAAAAAAAAAGATGTAGTGCCCCCTTGAGGAGCCTGTGGAGAATGCAGGGGTATTCGCCTACCCCACCTCCATGGTTGCTAACATGACCACAGACATAGGGGACTGGTGGTTTGATGGGTTGAGCCCTCTACCATAAGTTTTACCCTTGGGAAGACGGTTGCTGCAAAGGAGAGGCTAGGCCTCCCTATATTTGTGCCTAAGAGTCTCCTCCTGAATGCCTCTTTGTTGCTCAGATGTGGCCCTCTCTCTCTGGCTAAGCCAACTTGAAAGGTGAAATCACTGCCCTCCCCCCTACGTGGGATCAGACACCCAGGGGAGTGAATCTCCCTGGCAACGTGGAATATGACTCCCGGGGAGGAATGTAGACCCGGCATCGTGGGACGGAGAACATCTTCTTGACCAAAAGGGGGATGTGAAAGGAAATGAAATAAGCTTCAGTGGCAGAGAGATTCCTAAACGAGCCGAGAGATCACTCTGGTGGGCACTCTTACGCACACTTTAGACAACCCTTTTTAGGTTCTAAAGAATTGGGGTAGCTGGTGGTGGATACCTGAAACTATCAAACTACAACCCAGAACCCATGAATCTCGAAGACAGTTGTATAAAAATGTAGCTTATGAGGGGTGACAATGGGATTGGGAAAGCCATAAGGACCAAACTCCACTTTGTCTAGTTTATGGATGGATGTGTAGAAAAGTAGGGGAAGGAAACAAACAGACAAAGGTACCCAGTGTTCTTTTTTACTTCAATTGCTCTTTTTCACTCTAATTATTATTCTTGTTATTTTTGTGTGTGTGCTAATGAAGGTGTCAGGGATTGATTTAGGTGATGAATGTACAACTATGTAATGGTACTGTAAACAATCGAAAGTACAATTTGTTTTGTATGACTGCGTGGTATGTGAATATATCTCAGTAAAATGATGATTAAAAAAAAAAAGCATTTAGAAGACAACTGAGAAAAGTAAACACTGACTAGGCTTTTGATGAAATTCAAGAATTATTCTTAATTATTTTAGTGCTTATAATGGTTTGGGGTTATGTTTTTCAAGAGTCTTTATTTTTAGATATAGATACCTAATATTTTAGAAATATGTACTTAGCTATTTTTAATGCAATTTTATTGTCATATATTGACATACCAGATAATCATCTAAATTGTAGTCAGTGGTTCACAGTACCATCGTATAGTTGTGTATCGATCACCACAATCAATTTTTGACATTTTTGTTACTCCAAAATGTACTTAGCTATTTAAAAAATACATAAATATTTATTTTAAAATTTATTCACGAAATGATATGCCATCCAAGTATAGATGAACAACAGTGGTTCTGTGTCAGTAATTGTTGAAATTTGATGATGGGTACTGGGAGTTTATTATACTGTTCTTTCTACTTTTGATGTAGGTGTAAATTTTCCACAAAAAGAACTAAAAATGAATCAAAACAAAGTAGAACAACAACAACAACAAAACCCTAAACCCTGCCAAAATCTAGTGGGCACTCAGTATAAAGCAACGGACTCCCAGAATTCCCCAGTACCTGATGCTTTCCACCCAGATTGTGGTTCCTGTTCGTAGATCATTAATTATAAGAAGCTTCTCCACTCAGATGGATGATTTCCCTCATCATGGTTTATTATCCTGAACAAAATTGAGAGAATGGCTGTTTCAGGTTGGTTTTTGTCACCTACCTCTGAGGTCAAACGCTGCTATCAGGAGTTGACAGTTGCTATTTGGCTCAAAGTACTTGAGGTCATGGTCATTCCATTATCTTTCTAGGACTGTAATTTTGAAACCTGACTTTACTGGATATCAGGTGCTCAGTTGGTCTTCTTTTTATAGATGGCATCAATATCAAGCGGCATATAAAAGCTTTCCCAAACCGTGATTGCCTTATTAATCAATTCATAAAACTGATCAGGAAAGTGTAAGGGCATTTGTTAATGTAGTAATTAGGAAATAAATCTGAAGTCTACCTTTGTTGGATAAGTAGGCTTTTAAAAAGGAGTGGTGGACAAAAGGGGATGTGAAAGGAAATGAAATGAGCTTCAGTGGCAGAGAGATTCCAAAAGGAGCCAAGAGGTCACTCTGGTGGGGACTCTTACGCACAATTTAGACAACCCTTTTTAGGTTCTAAAGAACTGGGGTAGTTGGTGGTGGATACCTGAAACTATCAAACTGCAACAGACAACCCATGAATCTCGAAGACAATTGTATAAAAATGTAGCTTATGAGGGGTGACAATGGGACTGGGAAAGCCATAAGGACCACACTCCACTTTGTCTAGTTTATGGATGGATGAGTAGAAAAATAGGGGAAGGAAACAAACAAACAAACAGACAAATGTACCCAGTGTTCTTTTTTACTTCAATTGCTCTTTTTCACTTTAATTATTATTCTTGTTATTTTTGTGTGTGTGCTAATGAAGGTGTCAGGGATTGATTTAGGTGATAAATGTACAACTATGTAATGGTACTGTGAACAATCGAATGTACGATTTGTTTTGTATGACTGCGTGGTATGTGAATATATCTCAATAAAATGAAGATAAAAAAATTAAAAAAAAAAAAGGAGTGGTGGAAAGTTCCAACAAACAAATGAATCTTATTATTTAATTTGTTTTTCTCCCTCTTGACCTATAATTTTTGCTCCATGGCAATGTCTTCAGTTAGCAACTAGAAATATTTCTCTCTTCTTAGTGCAGACACCCATAATTTGACAGCTCTGGTTCCTTTTGTTGTTGTTGTCTTTGTCTTGGCAAAATGGGGCATACAATTTTGAGGTTATTAAAAGAAATCCAGATCTAAGAGATGGTGATATAAAATTTTTTTATAAATCAATTCACTTGGCATCAATAAGAGTCACTCTCTCTTTATACCATCAAATTTAATCAAGACGGGTGACAAAAGTCTTTCAGAAATATTGATCAGTTTACTGGGACCCTGGACCAAAACATTTACTGCCTAATTGAAGGAAAATACTTATGTTATTAGGGAATTCTGATTAGTTACTAAAAAACCACAACCACTTAAATTCAGAAGTATCACATTTGAACAGTAAGTGATACAAATATTATCATATCAGAGAAAGAATGGAATGAGTATAATTGTTTTAATTCATTAGAATTTTCACGAATTTGTGATGCACATAAATTTCAATATGAGGTTGGGAGTTAGAGTTTTCGACCCCTGCCAGCCCAGAAAGTCTCCAGCTTGCAGACCATTTGTGTCACTCCCTTTTCAGAGTCGGACAATTCACCCAGGTTCCGACACCTAGTCTATGGAAAACATATGATGACCACCCAGGTTTCTCTGATCTCACAGGATAGATTTTTTTTTCCTTCTTTCTTTTTTACCAAGTACCTGTCAATATAATTTAAATATTAATATTATCTCTTACGTATTGTCCACTCCTCCTGAGAGAGAAGAATTGACCCATTCCTTGATCTCGACCCTCCGGCTGGCTTTGCCGCTATGTACAGAGCCTCAGGAAGGCACCTGGCTGGGCCCTTCCTGGGGGATTCTGGGGCTCTGGGAAGGGGGAGGAAACCTGAGTGGGGTGGGAGAATCACCTCTGAGCCCTCCGAGTTTTCAAGTTCTGCATGCCACCTTGATACAGGTAGGGTTCAAATGGGGGCAGGGAATCTGACACGGCCTCTTGCATTTCTCTTTCTGATTGCAGTCCTTTGGATTCATGAGCATTTTCCCAAAAGTGTGCCACTAAAATATGACAAATGTATCATCTCCATCTCATAAATCGGGGTACTGAGGCCTGAGAGGGTGGCCGAATCCTTTACAAAAGAGAGGACTGCTCTGGCCCGACAGTCACTGATTCAGGTCCGCGATCACCAGCTGGCCCTGCCATTCTGTGTTCTGATGTGACTGATGTTTCAAGGCTGAAGTTAGATGTGTTTTCTATGAACACACTTGCATCCAGCTAAAAAAGAATTAGAGCAAGGGCTCTGTGTGTAATTCGTTCGTGACTCTGCATACCAGTTTACAATAATAGTGTAATAAAAATTGCTTAGCAGAGAGCTGCTTTGCAGCACTGTTTAGCAGCTTGCTTCCAATATTGCATTTACAAAAATTACATATTTCATATAATCGGGCCTGTCTCTTACTTAATCATCCCACACATCATATAAATCTTTAAAATGGACAGGTCTATAAATCACTAGCATTTTTCATTTACCACTTATTCTAAGCCAGGCAGTTTCTTATTTAAATTGCCACACGAATAAATCTAATAATCCTTATTCACTTACATCATCTCAAACTTTAAATCTTATTCTGGCTGAGGTCATAAGTGAAATCAGTATTGAGGGCAAAACTAGCAGCTGTAAGTACTATAATAGCTTGCCAAATTATATTAAAGGGCCCGAATAACATTAAAAAAATGAGGAAGAATTGAATTACATTATTAAAGTGTGATCTGCTGAATCAGGCAAATGCAGGGCCTAAACAGAGCTCCTGCTTAGGGTGTAGCTTCCATGCGGGGTTTGTGCCAAGTGGAGGAGTAAGCTGCTTGCCCAAACCCTCTTATCTGCAAACCTTGGTTGAAGTCGATCAGGGCTTCTGAATCTTGGCACTATTCACATTATGGGCTGGATAACTCTCTGTGGTGGGGGCTGTCCTAGGTGTCGTTTAGCAGCATCTCTGGCTTCTACCCACTAGATGCCAGTAGCACCCCCTGCCCTGAGTTGTGACAACCAAAAATGCCACGAGACATTGCCAAATGTCCCCTGGGTGGGTGGGTGGGGATTGCTCCTGCTGATAGCTACTGGTCTAGATGATCACGCAGGATTGAATTGGGCCTTTCCCAGGGAGAGCCCAGGGTTGTCCTGACTGCTGGGGTCTTGTGGGTTGAAGTCTGGTCACTGTGCACCTTTCCTTAGCATTGGAACTGCTGGCTTTAGTGGACAAGCAGGGAGTTCATTGTGATTTTCAGACAAATTGAAGGGTGGGTGCAGAGGAGAGGCAGGGGAGAAAGAACCATGAGATGAGGGAGAACATTCAGTGACACAGGGCAACTCTCTGAATTCAGGGAAAGAGGTTTCCAATGTGTAGGACACCCTTCACACCCTTGCCCATTGAATTAGCAGCCTGCACCTGCACTTTTCAGGGGAATGCAAGGCCATCATAGATCTGACATTCAGAGCAGCTATGTCGGCACGGCTGTAGGCAAAACTTACTTTTGTGTGCTGCTTAAATGGTTCACAAAGGTATGTATGCTTTCATAATGATCAAAGGAAAATGGTAGGTTTTAAAAAGGGGAAGTTCGCATCTCAATAATTGGCTCATGAGCAACTTAGCATTATCTGGCGTGTACAAATGTTGAGAAGGAGGACTCTGGTTTCCTATCTTACGGTTGGCAGGTTGTACCTCATGATGGCTGGCAGAGATGCCGATAGTTCATCTCCGCGCTGTGGAAGGAACTGGCTGCAATTAGTTTTCCCGGAAAGATTCTGCCAGGTCTTTGACAGACTAAGGAGTTATTCCCCATAGAAATCATTTTTGCTCTGCCATCTTAAATGCACATGCTTTTCTAGAAGGGCATCCATTCTGTATCTCCCAAGCCCAAATAAAGTAAATAGTGCCATTACAATCTGGAGATGAAACTCCCTGACAGCTCGACGTAGCAGAACGCCGGCGGGGAGGCATTTGTAATCATGGCTTGGCAGAGCCCATGCCCAACTGATGGGAAACACAGAACCAGGAAACAAGATCAGAATCACATTTGCTATGTCCAGGAACTCTCCTTTTTGAAAGGTTTTTGATCAGCATTGAGAAGGGCAAAGGCATTCCATTGTCTTAAACCGATGGTGACTTCTGAGTCATTGAGTTGTCAAGCTGATTCACTTTGTACAGGAAAGCGGTCATTAATCCACTTCATCCATACCTGTATCACCCAAGCCCAATTTTTGGAAACTTGCTCCACTTTTCTCCTTTATTTCTCTGTATAAGATATCCTTTCATTCATGTTCTTTAAAAAATGAGTTCACAGCTCTTGGCTCTTTCATTTAGTCATTCTCTGGAAGACATAGATTATACCTTTTGGTGCCTTCCCACCTAATTAAAATGCCTGCTAGCTAAGGTGGCATTATTACTTCAAAAGCAGAGTACCAATGTTCCCCATTGCCCATTTCTTCATGTCCTCGAGTGGATGGAGACAGGACAGGCAGGCAGGGAGTCTCGGCTGCTTCCCTGGGGTAGTTGGTTCCATTGCCAAGGTGGAGTCACTATCTGAAGTTCCACTTTATTTTTCTACCAACTATGAATATTGGCATTGATGGTTTGGGGATTAGTTTCTACATTTGAGTTAAGCAGATAAATATGTCTTCCAAGTTCCAGCACTAATATAGATGAAGAGAAAGAGATGGAGAGATGAGATCTCTTGGCCTCCAATAGGCAGCATGCACGAGCTCTGCTTATTTACCAAGGTCTGTGAGCAACTGCAACCAAGGGTTCGTGCCAGCCCTGTGGGGAGTCTGTTGTATTTGAGAAAACCCTTCCTTAAAATGAGCTCTCTTTAGCAAAGTTATCCCCTTTTCAGAAAAGCCTCAAATAATTTTAGACTAGGCCTGCAGTCTGTTGTATAAACAATACACTGACCAAATCAATTCCTTATCAGATAAGATCATTGAGTCAATGCGTACTATCTTGACAGGTCATTTTGAATCTCAGAGAAAAAAATTTTGCATATTTAATGACCCTTTTATCCTAGGAAAGCAAAACCTTTATAGACAAATATTGGCCTGTTTTTCTCCATAACCACTGATGCTGGAGGGGATGATATTCATGCTTCAAGTGGGTCACCTAGACCAATATGATGGGATAACCCCCACTAGAAGATTTTACTCCAGAGGCTCACAGAATGCACCATAGCTTAAAAAAAAATGACTAGATTGCTGCTACTTGGTGGCAGGGTCTATGTTTTGAATATCGCTCGGGCCTAGCCCAGGTCCTGTTATAAAACAACGATAACTTTCATTAAGTGTTTATTACATGTATGTGCTAAGCAGTGAATACGTGTATCTCATTTAAATCTTACAACAGCCCCATAAAGTCGCATGTTGCTATTTACCTGTTTGCTCTCAAATCTCTCCCCTTTTCCTGCGCTGCTCTGTATTGCGGCAGTTAGGTTCAGCCTATAGGAAGCACGGGCAAAAGACAGGAGGGCTGAAAGAAGCAGGGGTCTTCCTCTCTTTCTTGCGCTGACTCGTGCAGTGTCGGTGGTAGTAGCTGTGCCTCCTCCATGGGTCCAATTCCCACTGGCCCTGGGTTCTGGACTTTGCTGTCTTTACCTACTCCTCCCTGTCTCTCTAGTCCTAGGTGTGACAGTGTAGATACCTGATTCAATTAATCTCTGAGTTACCTCAGCAGCCCTTTTGGCTTCTCAGCAATTTCATCACTCAGATAACCAATTCTCTATAAGAAATACCTTCTCTTTGGAATGCCCAGTGTGGTTTCTTCTTTCTTGACTAGAACCTGACAGATGTAGGTAAGTACTGTACTACCCACATTTTACATATGAGGAAACTATATGAGGGGTTAAGAAATGTGTCTAAGCCTGGTCATTCCGCCCATGCTTCTTAACCATGAGGCAATACTACCTCAATATACAAAGAAAATGTCATTGTGTGATTATCTAACAAAGCAATTCTTAAACCTGGGCTCATTGACCCAAGAAAACATTCTCTATCCCTTCATCTTTGCTTCTAGTCTTACTCATTCTTCTAGGAAACTGTGACTTTGGAGACATTTCTTAACCATTCTAAGACTGTCTTAATTATCTCACGGGATGATTCTAGTGTAAAATGCAATGCAGATGGGAGGTGAGATTTAGCAATTTGGGTTCTGCCAAGAAACTACACCCTCAAAGCTCGCTCTCGATCATGCCATAAAGTTTATGAGGCAGCACTATAGGGAATGCTCTCTCTCTCCTTTTTGTTGAACCACAAATTCAACAAATATTTTTGAATGCCTGCCATGTTCTATGGTAAAAATAGTAAATCTAACATGTGGGGTTATGGAGGGAATTAAGTGAGAATACATGTAAAGTACTTAGAATGGTGTGAGAACTGCTAAAATGTATTATTTTGACTTTATGGGATTAATTGAGATTGGAGCAAATTTTGTAGCGTTTCCTCAGGCCAAGCTTTGAAGCTTTAAACAGAATAGTTCCATCAATGTGGAACCCTGGTCATTTTTCTTAGAATCTTATCTTTTGGAATTTATTCTTCTCATTATTATAAAGTGTCTTTTTATTTATTTATTTATTTGCTTGTTTGTTTGTTTGTTTTTACCTGTAACTTCCCTATTCTCTGTGCTGAGTAATTCCCCTTCTTTTGAGGTATTTGCACCGATGAATATTCCATTTTAGAAGAGCCGAGGTATTTGGGATGCCACCAATGAGTTTTTATTGTGATTTAATTCAACTCAAAGAACTTATATTAGGTCTCTGCCATTGGCAACTGGATCACTGAGGGAGTTGCGGGGACAGCTATCCACTGAGGTAAGAGGAAGAGGAGTTCAATGCAGTCAGAACTTTCATGGAGCCAACTGTCTTTAGCTGACTTTACAATCCATATTCACCAATGATTTTGTTTTGTTTACTTCATTAGTGATCCACCATGAACCAGTTTTTCAGTCAGTCAATTATTCAACAAACACCTTGCATGGGTTTAGGCTCTGCACCCTGCTTTTCAGAGCATCTTAGAGTTTGGGTAGTGTAACCAGTTGTAGGAAAAAAAAATTCTCTTACATGTGAAACATAATTTTTTGTTATTGTTGTACAGTTAGCTTTTGGGAAGAGCCACTGGCTTGTGGAAAGGTTTCTCAGCTCTGGAAGTTCTTTGCAATGTGTCATATCTACAGCATCGTAGGATCCTCAGTTTTTCTTCCTTGGGGCAGCGGGAGAGGCTTTTGCACCCTCTCTGTATTCCCCAGCCGTACAGAGAATGTGGTTGACTCTGCGTGACCACTGTGTTCCCGCTGGTGGCTGAAGGGCAGGGAAGTCTCGAAGCAGTGGTTGAAGCTGGATAGAGCTGATGTCTCAGCGGGAGGTATACCCGTGTGTGCTGGAATCCAATCAGATACATTAATCTCCTTGGGGGACAAATGAAATTAATCCTCTCTCCAGATGGCAGCAAAGTGACAAGAGTGCAGAGCTTAAAAGAGATTTTGAGGTTATCCAGCTGACAGCTCCATCAATCGGGTTATGAAACCCAGCACTCTATTCTCACCAAGGGCAAATGACACCATCTCATTTCTGCAAGTCTGATGGGTTTGATGTCCTGGAGGAGTGCCCAAGCCTAACTTTCTTCAGCTTTCTCCTTTAAATATCAGAATTTCTATTTTTAAGAGACTATTTTCGCTCGTCTGTTGAACATTATTTATATATTGATGTCTGTGTCAAACTCTTCCCTGATGGTTCCCTGGGAAGCAGATTCTGAGATGGAGAGGCACACGCAGGAAGTCTATTGGGAATACTCTTAGCCTCAACACCTGCATGGGATGGGAAGGAAACAGTACTGGGCAGCAGGAGAGGCTGGAACGGCCCTCCTGAGCTGTCCCTATTCGGGGTGAAAGGACTGGGCCTTTACACCCACTGGACAGCCAGTCACCGTAGGGGGCTGTGTAAGGAAGGGATATGACCTTCAGCAAGGTGGCTTTCTTCAGCCCAGGCAGCTGAGAGCTGTCCGCAGACAACCATCCTTAGGGGAATAAAATCTTGGGTCCTGAGCAGAAGATCTGGGCACCACAGCACAGGATCCATGAATCCATGACAGTCACTTAGCAGAGTCCTTGATATGAACCGTGCACTTGAAACTCTTGGGCAGTTCCACCAGTGACCTCAGAATTGTGTCATTCAAAGGGGCCCTTGGCCATCCTTCGTCTCTTGGTAGCATTTGACAGCAACTTCTCTGTCTTCCTCAATTCTGTCGCTAAAACAATTTGCTTCTCTCTCTAATTTTCTGATTCTTCCCTCTCTTTCATTGGCTCCTTTTCTAATCCATACCCATGATCATGTCTTCTAAAATTCATTCTTAGAACTCTTCTTCCAGCCGTTTCTCAGTTATTCCAGTCGCCTCCATGGCTTCCAGGAGACTCCCCACAGGGAGGGATTCCAAATCCACACAGACACTCTGGATCTCTCTCTTCTGAGCTGCAGTCTGGCTTCTCTAACTGCCACTTCAATCTCAGCATACATCAAATCATGCCCTGTCTCTCAAACCAGTTTCCTTTCCTGACTTCTTTTCCTATCATTTTCCTAGTCATTATGATTGAGATCTCATATTCGCGTGGAACCCTTCATATACCTCATTTGCCATCTTACTGTCACCAAGACTTGTAAGTTCATCTGTCAGAATTATCTGCCCCTATTCTTTCATTTCCACATCTGAGATTTGCTTGTTATTATCACATCACATTTGGATACTTCAGTAGTAGAAATAATGACAGCTATTACTTATGTAGCATTTATAATGTGTCTTAAGTGCCAGGCACTGAGCTATGTACTTTGCATAAAACATGAATACATTTATTGCTCACAACAACCCTAGGAGGTGGGTACTGTTATTAGACCCACTTTACAGATGAGAACTGAGGCACAGAGAAGTTAGCAGCATTCCTGAAGTCACACAGCTAGTAAGGAGCAACACCAGGGAACTTGGCTCTACAGCTTATCCTCTTAACCGTTAAGCTAAATGGCCTCAAGATTGTGCTTGTCTGCTGGTGACATCATCTTCATCATCTTCATCATCATTATTCTTGCCAACAGTGCTTAGCAATCACTTACTTCCTGCTTCATGTGTCTTGTAAGTTTGATTTGAGACCTGCCTATCTTATTTCCCCAACTTGATTGAAAGCTCTCCGAGGTCAGAATATCTTATTCTTCTCTGAGTCTCATTGGAAACAGCAGGAATTTGATGAAATCAACTTATTGAATTGTTTGAAATACCACGCCCGTAGCCTCCACATGGGCCTCTCGGATTTCCCACTTGCAGTCAAGTCTTCCTAACGCACACAGCATGAACTATTTAAAATGGAGAGTAGATTTAGTTAATTCCCTGTTCAAAACTCTCCATTGGGTTCTGGTAAAACTCAAAGTCCTCATTGTGATCTTGTAAGGCCCTGCTCCACGGCGCTCCAACCTCAGCCCCTAACCCTGCCTCCGGTCTCGCTGTAGCCACCCTAGCCTCCTGGCTGTACTTCTACCTCCCACACGCATGCCCAGACGCCCTCCCCGCTCAGCGCCCTCACGCTTGCTCTGCCCTCTTGCCTGGAGGGTTCCTCCCACAGATCTTTTTCCTGCCACCTCCCTTACTTCATTCAGTTCAAATGTTCTGCCTTCTATGTAAAATGGCATCCTCCTATCATTCGCTACTTCTTACTCTCTTTTGATAGTATTGGTCTCTACTTGACAGTATATTGTAATTTACTTATTTTCTGTCTCCCCTTTTACAAAGTAAGTTCCATGAAGACAAAGGTGTTGTCTGTCTTGTTTAAGCCCAGAACACTGCTCCCCACAGAGCAAGCTCTGGACAAATGTTTGTTGCACAAATGAAAGAATAGTTAAGGGAAAAAAGGGAGTCTCAAAATGACGACCACATTGCGCCCATTCAGGCTTCGCTCACTTTAGCCAGCAGGGGGCGCTTCTGCTCGCTCGCTCTCTCTCGCTCGCTCGCTCTCGCGCTCGCGCTCTCTCTCTCTCTCTCTCTCTCTCTCTCTCTCTAGAACTCAGAGTAGTACACAAGTACCTTCCAAACAGTTTACCTGAAATTCCACTTTTTCATAAAATAAAAAATATCTACCTCCCGTTTCTTTTTCCTCCCAGGATTGTGCCAAACCAGGCAAATATTGATCTTTGTGTTAGCAAGCAAGTTTTGCTTTTTATAGGTGGTCTTTCAAGAATTTTGGGGGTTTGGTTTTTGAAAGGTGTAAGGTTTACTGCTAGAAACTCTACTTTTTAATTCACTCATAGAGACATATTGTCATAAATAAAATGTATGGAACCAGTGGGACAGTTGTAATGTAACATTATGTAAGTGCTTGCGCCTGATAAATTAAATAGCTGGTTGAATGAAGCCAATCAATTATAATAACATGCATTTATATCCCTTTGAAAGACAAATGCCTTTCTCTCTGGTTCTTTCTGAACACTTTCTCCCCACTAACCTGGAAAGATAATATTTCTTGTTGGGGGCAGATGTCAGAAATATATTGGTAAATACATCACCTTCTTTTGGAAAATAAAATTTCCCCCACTTAAAATAGGATGGTTTTAAAGTTTGTATCAATTTAAAAATTTAAAAAATCCCCAGTGGAAGAAATTACTAATGCATTTGAATGAACTTATTGTCTCTTGCCCATTTCCTTTAGAGTAGATTCTGGCAGGAGTGCCAGCTTCATTGCCAAGACAAAAAGAACTATATATTATGGCTTATTCTCTGCCAACACAAAGTAAAGCTAGTTTGGCAACACTTAATGTTGTTGGGAAGGCCCAGGTATAGACGTAAGGATATGAACATGGTTTATATTTGGTTACTCATGTCTGCTTCTGAACAAATAGTCCTTAATTTCATACACAAGAAAATCTGCCTCCCTAGTCAGGCAATAGATTCCTGGAAAAGCCACAGAACCTTCTGTAAATGAACCAGAGTAAATGGATTCTTGCAGAGAAAAGATCAGTGAAGAACTCAAGGGAATGGATAGATTATCTCGATGGAGAGGGCTGCCCTTCAGGGTATTTTCAACAAGCAGAATCCTTCAAGGTAATCTTCAGTTTCCAAACTACAAACCACTTTTTGGTCCAAGCAATTTTTTTTTTCCTTTGTGGAAAAAATAATTGAAATTGCTGACTGTAGGCAGGGGGAAATGAACCCCACGCCTCCTATGGCCTGAGGAAGCAGGTGAAGTGTTTTGAGTCTGGTGAGCGGACTCAGCAGCTGTTGTTAGAGGGATTCCTCGGAAGGGAGTATTACACTGAAATGTTATGCTTAAGTCCACTGATAATGTTTGCCCTGTGTGGGCAGAGATCCTTTCCAGGTAGTGTGCGTGGGCAATTAAATAGACATAGCTGCTGTCCTGAAATGACTTCTGAAACTATGCCTGTGGAAGATGCACACTTGAAAGAGGCTTTAGAGCATTACAAAGCCTGATACTGTACTAATGACTGTGACCCAGACTCACCTATTTCAGGAAAGTGTGGTTGGGCGGAAGTTAGGGCACGTCTGGTCCCCAATGACCAATCCAAAAGTGTTTAGCAACATGGCGTCCCTCCCGAGCACAGAAGCACTTCCGGAGTGCCAGAAGTTAGATCTGGAGGGGTGGAAGGCCAGCGTATTTTAAGAAGCATTAAATGGCAGTTCATTCCTTCCAAGGTTTACTGAGCACCTACTATGTGTAAGGCACAGTGCTGGAGACCTCAAGTGGCTTATGATCAAAAAGGAGGTATGCCATGTACGTAAGTTGCTAAAATAGGATGACACAGGAAAGAGCGTCTCGAGGGAGGTACATGTGAAGTGTTGAGGGAGTTCAGAGGAAGATGGATTATTCCTAGTCGAGAAGCCCAGTGACGGTATCACGGAGCAAATACCTGTCTAAACGCCAGAAGTGTTTCCTCAGGTTATTTTAATTCACTAGTTCCAAAGTCATTCCTACTAGTAGGAACTGAAGAATAAGGGGCATTTGTCTTTCCAATTCTTTTGTGTCCTACTTTTACCCATGCCATTTGCCACTCAAGCTTACGAGAAGCCTGGGCCTTTTTACAGATGTGGCACAGCCCTGTTCTGAACCGAACAATGGTCATGTTGCTTTATACTTTTGTGCCAAAGAAGCCTGATCAGCAGCCCATGATATTCACTGGAAAACTGGGAACTGAAAGCTGCCTTCATGTTCTTCTGCCTTAAACAGCAAATTGATGTACGCATCTTGAAGGAGGGGTAGACAATGGAACACAGCAAATGAGACTTGCATTTTGGGGATGAAACTTCCCATCTGAATTATCAAGCCTCCCAGCAGGGGTGTCATCTTCCTTGGGAGTCTCAGGCTTCCCACGGACACACTCAGGTTTTGCGTGGATCCAACATTGTCCCAAGGAACCTCATTTTACATAAAATGGAATGGTAAAATCTGAAAGCATTTGAGACCACAAACCTGGAATAGATGCTTGCTATGTCATAACTAAAATGGACTTATTTGTGTCTGACAAAGAAATGACATGATAAGGTTAGAATTGTTAAGATGCACAAGGACTTTAGTAATAATACCTCAAATGACTTGATACACACTGGATGCTTTATGAATGTCATTGGCGTCATCTTCAAATGGCAAGAGGGACTTCACAGAGTGCTGCTACTACTGTCCACCTACTGGCTGATGCCTTCGATGATGGGAGTCCTGCCCAGGCTGAGCCTTCACATGAGACCCAAGTCCTGGCCAACACTTTGATTGAAGCCTCACAGAGGACCCCGCTGTTACCACTCTTAAACATAGTCCTTACTCATTTGTTTCCCAAACCGTATGGTTTTGTACCCATTTCATGTATTTGGAATTCTTGTGGGGTCCTGTTAAACCATTTGATGGAAAACAGAACCACCAACTTTGCTGATTGCTGGCACACTTTAGCCATCTGCAAACAACTGCACATTTTTATTGTTTTTTCATTTATGAGAATACACATCCACCTTCATTGTCCATCAGTTGTGCTGCAATAAGTCATCATCACACCTGACTTCTTCCAAAATCTGTTTCATAGATGTAGAGTCACAAACTCAGCTGGGTTTGCCCCTTGGGAAAGCTGTGACTGCTTGCTTCTACATGCCTTTGCTGAAGTCCATTCTTTGCCTTCATTAATTCCCTTCCTTACTAGCAGGTTGCTTTCTGTCACCCATAGCAGCCTTCCATCTGGGTTTTTCTAACCATCAGTTCCCCCACACTTCACCTGGTTAAAATTACTGCCTCTTTTCAGATGTGCAGAAAGAAATGTGGCTACCCCCTGCATTTCCTTATACTCAACTAATTATGAATTTAGAACCCTGGAAATAATTACAAAACAACTCTTCAAAAGAAAATAATTCTCAGGTCACACTTTGCTCCCTTTGAAAGCACTTTGAGGGTATTATGTGCTACTTCTGTTGAAGGGCATAAAAATCTGTATTTTTGTTTTTTTAAAAAAGGACCTACTTTCATACAACACCCAAATTTAATTACTCTTAAAGCTTTCTAGGATCCCAGATGAAAGATGCTATTGCAATGTAAAGTTCTAATATTATTTCCCTAGTCATCAACATTAGTTGGTTTCTCCTTTCTTGAAACCTATTTATCATTTGCATGAATATAGTAGTTTGCAGCTTCCTGCATTAGATCATTTCCTGTCCTTTCAGTGTCCTTGATGTTCATTGCACTTTCCCGGAGAAGCTTGCTGAGACACAAACACAGTGGCCTCTTCTGTTTTAATATCTTTAGAAGTTCTTTAACGTTACTCACTGCTATCAAGATGGACTTTGAGAGTCTTTTTTTCCCCCTCTCATTTTTGTCCTATGTAGAATAGTATCTACTTTCTTATCAGGGTGACCACACTTTTCTTCTGATCTCAGTGTTCATTCACACACAAACCTTTATTTTTGCCTCCAGAGGCACTGGACATGTTTTATGTTCTGGGGCTGCTCAGTGATTCCTAGTCCCTAAACATTCCTTCAAAAGCCAGCAGAGGTTGTGTCTCCCCTGAGAAATCACCTCTGCATGTCCCCTCCCATCCTTCTGCTTGTGGTTTGGTGGACAGACTCTAACGTGGCCCCTATGATGCCTGTCTCCTGGTATTCATGCCATTAGATTACACCTTCTCCTTGGATGTGGGTGGGAACTGTGACTCGCTTCTTCTTTTTTTTTTAATTCATTTTTATTGAGATATATTCACATACCATGCAGTCATACAAAACAAATCGTACATCCAATTGTTTACAGTACCATTATATAGTTGTGCATTCATCACCAAAATTAATTTTTGACATTTTCATTACCACACACACAAAAACAATAAGAATAAAAATTAAAGTGAAAAAGAACAATTGAAGTAAAAAAGAACACTGGGTGCCTTTTTTTTTCTTCCCCCATTTTTCTACTCATCCATCCATAACTAGACAAAGGGGTGTGTGGTCTATATGGCTTTCCCAATCACATTGTCACCCCTCATAAGCTACATTTCTTTACAATCGTCTTGAAGATTCATGGATTCTGGGTTGTAGTTTGATAGTTTCAGGTATTTACTGCTAGCTATTCCAATTCATTAGAACCTAAAAAGGGTTGTGTGACTCCCTTCTAACCAATAAAATAGGGCACAGGTGATGGGATGCCACTCCCATGATTATGTCACATAAGATTGTAACATCTGTCTTGCTAAGAGACTCTCTCCCTTGCTGGTTTTGATGAAGCAAGGATACGTGTTGGAATGCCCACATGGCAAGGAACTGAGCATTGCTGCTGGCTGACAGCCAACAAAAAAACTGAGGCTCACAACCCACCACCCCATAAGGAACTGAATGCTACCAACAAATACGTGAGCTCAGAAGCAGATCCTTCCCCGTGAGCCTTCAGATGAGAACCCAGCCCTGAACCCAGCTAAGCCATGACCAGATTCCTGACCCACAGATATTGTGAGATAATAAATGCATGTTGTTTGAAGCTGCTAAATGTGTGGTAATATTGTTATGCAGCAATATAAACTAATTTCTCTCTCTTCTGTGGGATCTATGCATATTGCACATACCTCTAGCACTAGATTTACATTGTATTGTAGTTTTTTTCTGTATACTGGCTTTCCTGTTTACAATGAAGACCATAATAATAATAATAATCATTGAAGCAGAGTAGAAATATATACTGTATCTTTCAAATGTGCAAAACAAAAACAAACAAAATAAAACCTCAAGGCCCCATCCTGTTGACGGCTGTGTTCAAGGGAAAGGAGGAGTTATTTAGACTTGCCAATTAAGTGTGACTCTTTAACTGACTCTGGTTGGCCTGGTCCCTGGTCTTTAGGCAGTCAAATTCAAGAATCAATTTCCTTTATCAGAGCTGCTGCTTTCTTTTCAAAGATTTCCTCCCTTTCCTCCCCCTGCCCAGGTTGTGTCATGAAAGGCTTGTGGTGATGAAGGAGTAAGGCTGACTCTCGTGATCGTCCTGTGTGGCCTCAGTACCCTCCCTGGCCTTCTTGGCATTGTCCATTGTTCCACCACATCCCGAGGTAGCCTTCCGGTGTCTCCTGTTGAAGTCTGCAGCTGACATAATGCGTGGTCTACCTTTTGGCCTCATCAAGAGCTGGTAGACATCTTTTTTGCTTACTGAGCTCTGCTTTGGTTCTTGGTGGTCCTGCAGATAGTCTGAGTCTCTTCTATGATCTCCATCCAATACCTGGCCTAGAATGTCCATTCTGCAGTCTCTGCTATGGGCCACCTTGACACAAGCCATGCCAGCACCGTGGCAGTCCAGTTGGCCCTCAGTGGTCTCCTACTTGGAGCTCAAGGGATCATCCAAATCCCTTTCACGCTACAAGGGAGCTAAGAGAGACTGGGGACCCTTCTGTTCTATCTTGGCAGAATATGAGATGAACTTCTCCCATATCCCAGAGAAAAAGTGAGGCATAAGCCCTGTCTGCTTTCAGTTTCTGTCTTACTCTATATTATAGTCATGTGGCAAATCTAAGGGAAGAGGCAATTCTGAGCCCCCAAGAGACTTTTCTTTATATCCTTCTCTCCAAAAGTCTTTCCATTACTGTTACCTCTCCTGGAAAGGCTTTAGATTCCCCTTTATGTCTGGTTTGAACTCTCCCTTATGTCATTTCTTCTTTCTTCCTATCCCTACCCTAGGACACAGCCTCATGGCCTATGATTGATGGTATGCAGGCAGCAAAAATGACTTATTAATTAAGAAAGATGCATCAGGAGTTAATTTCAAAAATATTATCTCTATTAAAAATTCATTCCATAAGGGAAAAGAAGAATATATTTTATTCCACTGAAATTAAGAATTTATGTTCATCAAAAAATTCCATAAAGAAATTGAAAAGGCAGATCACAAATCAGAAAAAGGTATTTGTACACATACAACTGACAAAGGTTAGTATCCAAAATATACAGAGTATACTAAAGAATAAGATTGGAAAAAGACAAACTACCCAAAAGAAAAATAGATACAGGACATGAATAGGAATTCTACAGAAGCTTGAATGGTCAATAAACAAACAAAAAGATATGTTTATTATTGACCAGGGAAATGGAAAATAAAACTACAGTGAGATATTTTACACCCCCCAAATTGACAAACATTAAAAAGTCTGACAATAACTAGTGTTGGGCACAGTGGGGACTCTCATGAATGGGATGGGAGTACAGATTGGTACAACCATTTCAAAAAACAAGATGGCACTACCAAAGTCAAGTTGAGTATGTGCTCACTGAGTAATTCAATTCCTAGAGAGATATCCTGAGAAACCCTTGTCCCCGGGGCTGGGAGCCAGGCAGAAAAATGTTCCCAGCAGCACTGTTCACAGCAAAAATTGGAACGAATTCAGTTGACCATCCACATGAGAACGGATAAATAAACAAGTTGTGTTACATTCATGCAATATAATACCATACCGCAGGGAAATGAAATGCGTGAATTACAGCTACACCTGTCAGTATGGATGACTCTCAAAAACAGTGTTGAATGAACAAATGAAAGTCACAGCTTGAGGGAGAAAAGGCAAGCATGAGTCCTTTCCTTCAAAGGTCAAAAACAGGCAAATCCAAGCGACGTTTTGTTAGGGATACAGACATTAAACCTAAAATGAACAACAAGGTAATAATTACAATGCAATTCAGGATAAAGATGTCCTATTTGTGGGGGAAGGAAGGACGAAGGGAGATGCAATCAGGGATGGACACCCCAAGGCTGCAAAGATAGTGGTAGCTTTCCAATTCCTAAGGCAGGGGTCTGCAAACTTTTCCTGTAAAAGGCCAGATAGGAACTATTTTACATTTTGTGGGTCCTATGGTCCCTGAACAACTGCTTAACTCTGTCATGGTAGCATAAAAGCAGCCCTAGGCAGCAGATAAAAAATGAGCGTGGCTATGTTCCCATAAAACTCTATTTGTGGACCAGTGTCCCCAAAACTTGAATAACAATTTTCATGTCATGAAAAATTTTTAGATTTTTTCAACCATTTAAAAATATAAAACCATTCTTGTGAGTCATACAAAGCTAAGTGGAGGGTTAGATTTGGCCTGTGAGCCATAGTTTGTTGACCCATGTCTTAACTTACATATCTACATACATATATATAGGCATAAGTGGAGTGTTCACAGAATATATATGTATACTGTGTGTGTGTTTGATGTAGTTTATAAGAAAATCCTTTTCTAAAAATAAAAATATTGCTATCTTATACTACTACCTATTTAGTATCTGCTTTTGGGTAGGCTCTGTTCTCTTTAATTTCGGCAATAGGCAGGATGAAATTAAGCCACAGGGAGGTTAACTGACTTGAACATGGGCCCCAGGAAGTGAGGGGCAGACTGGAGAGGAGAACTCAGGGGCAGACTGGAGAAGAGAACTCAGGTCTGTCCCAAGCCCACAATCAGTACATGGTATCCCTCCATGTCCTGGAAGCGCAAGAACTACATTGTACCCATCTCAGAGCTTGGCACCTAGCAGGCATTCCTTAAACATTGGCTATATGCGTCTGCCTCATCCAGCTAATTACTCTGTAGTCAATTTTTAATTGGTGCAAAAGTGGCCAGGGTTTTTGTGTCTTTTTCCCATAAATATCAACTGGAATTCTGGTTGTGAACTGCCCAAGTCACTATGTCTAACTCAAGGAAAAAGGATTTACTGGAAAGTTATTGGATATCCTTGTATATAAAGTTGAACAACCAGGTCCGAGGAAGAACCAGCTAGCAGGAAATAATGGATATCCCTTTTGCGGCACCTTCATTAGAATGACCAATCCCACCATTTTCCCCTCTGTGTTCCTTTATTTCTGGTAGGTAGGGTGAGTGATTGGACGTTCTGTGGTCATTTGCTCACCATTTGGATGAGAAAAGGCCCCGTGGTTGGCTGTCCCCCCAGGACCACGTGGCATGGCGAAGGAAATAGTTCCCAGAAGGGAGGGCAGCGCCCATCACGTCTGGAAAGAGAAGGTCCTTGTTTCCTGGCTCCCAGGACAGACCACTGAGATTAGAAGATGCAGCATCAATCCTTCACCACTCGTAGAGGAAGGGCTGAGAGCACTGCCAACAAGTTAGCCACGGTGTCCTCATGCAGGAAGGATACTTTTAAATGCAAATTTTCTAATTAGAGATACCTGCTCTCTTTTTCACAAGAGCCTTTCCATATCTTGTTCATTTTTACATTTTGTAGCATACTAAGGACCCTGTTCTTTAGGAAGACATGTGGCCATTTTAAAGATGTGGATTCTACAGTCTCTAGCAGAGATAACATCTTGCCCAATTTGAGTACATTTTAAAATGAGGGTTATTAGCCATTTGTTCACTGTACTTTATCTAGAATGTAGAGTGCAGGAAGTAATGGGAACACCGAATGAAAGAGTAGCTCAAACTCTAATGCCCAGAGGTGCTGCTCCTGACTGATGCCATAACCAAGACGACAGACAAAATTTTAGTTGAAGAAATTGTATGTTGAGAATTTGGACAGAATTAAAGTAGAAGAGGAAAGAAGCCTTGAAATGTACACTTTATTTCTGTATTTTAAAGAAAAGAGAAGTAACATTTTAAGGAAAGGGACTAGTGATGGGTTTATGTTCTCTTTATGTCCTCACCAATTACATCTCTACTTTATTAATACAATTATATTATACTAATCTAGCTATACATATCTGTTACACTTATAGATTTGAATATATAATTTATTGTATTATTACATTCAGGATATAATCATTTTGTAGATGAAAATTCCAGGTATAGTTTTTTGGATACATGGATTTAACGAAGACTAGATTATGTTTAAATAAGCAAAAGCCAAATATAAAATAAAGTGTGGCCTGAATCTCTAGGATGGTGATGTTAACTGTGATATGCACAACTGTGAGAGTAAATTTTGAAAATATAATTAATAGATGAGATATCCAAGGGAAAAACAATAGAAGTTACAAGATTTGCTGAATACCAAATAAGAGAGAGACTGGAGACAGGATGGATAAAATAAGTTTTTGTCTCAAGCAACACCTCCAAAGCAAATTCAAGTAGCTTAAAATGATCTATCTTGAAGAACAAAATCTAAACCCAAGTATATGATCTAGCACATTAGAAAAGAAGTCTTATTGTTCTGGGGGAATGGAAAAAGAATTAAAAGATGATCATAAATATGGCATTGAGTCATGCCAGTGGCTAACAGCCCCAAATTCAGTCCCTGCCAGTGACTCTGTGGGGTGTTTTGTGGCAGGTCAAGCCTGGCCATGGGCTCCCATATTACCCTGTGATTGAACTATCACTTATGAACTGATATGAATGTCCATTATTTATATTTTCTCCTTATGTCATCTTTAGTGTAATCCTTTCTACAAATAATGCTTACTGCTCGCTGAACCTAAAACTAGCATGTTCAAACTTTAAGTCGTGTCCTTGCATTTTAATATCCTGGGATTTAGAGAACAGGTTTCTGATCTATGCATTATCTCTTCCATGGTTTTTAAACTTCGTTCTTAGACACTCTTGGCTGTCCAGTGTTTAGAAACAGCACTACCCGCTGACTGTTTTGGTTTCTTCTCTGATTTTCTCCAGCTCTTTTACAATTTTCTTGAGGTCTAACCACAGAAATCTGAGTGATGATGACTTTGTACATGGCCAATGCTGCTGTTAAAATTTGCTTCACGGATGAGTGCTGCGGCACTGAGCGGACAGCTGGGGCCGTCACTTGGAAGCTGGATGACCTGGGGTAAGTCATTTGGCCTTTCTGAGCTGAGTTTCTTCTCCCATTTTACAAACTTCCTGGGGTAATCATAAGGATCAAATGAGACAAAGTAGAGGCAAGGAAAAAATACATTTATTTTTTCTTGATTTAAAAATTAATATACACTCATTATTTTTTTAAAAAAAAAACCATAATAGGATTATATAATGAAAAGAAAAATTTCTAAGTAACCAGTGGTGATAGTTTGGTTATTCTCCCCTAGATGATTTTCCCTCCTTGCTGGCTGTTAACATGTTAATTGCTTAAAATTTATTTGTTATTATAAAAACAAGACAATTCTTCATCCTGTATTTTCTCTTGCTCACTTCATACATTGTGACTTATTTGCAGGTCAGTGTATATAGAGCTACCACATTCTTTTGCATCCTAATTGCACAGATGCCTTATAAATTATTTAACCAGATCCTTGTTAGTGGCCATGTTAGCTTATTTCTAGTTTTTTTGCTATTTTAGCCAATGCTTCAAGAAACAGCCTTGTGCTACAGAGTTTTTACATTCTCTAGTGATTATTTCTGTACATTCCTAGGAAAGGAATTTCTGGGTCCAAGGTATGAACATTTAAAATTTGATGGATATTGCTAAATCGGACAAATGTCTTAAAGCTTTGGGGCTCCATGGTAAGATTCATTATTAAACTAGTTTCCAGAAAACAAGTGGGTGGAGGTCAGAGAGTAAGACTGGGAACAGCGCAGGTGATGGGGGAAGTCACTAAGCCTGTCTGTGCCTCAGTTTCTCCACCTGTCAAGTGGAGCTAAGAAGAGTTCCCATCTGGTAGGATTAAATGGGATAATATATGTTAAGCGAGTGCTGAGAACCCTGCCTGGCACAGTGGAAGTACTACATAAATGAGAGCTATTGTTTTCATGACTATTTTAGGCAAGGACTGTGACCCTGGTATGAGCTGTTCATTGCCCCCCAGAGCAGGTGGCCAGGCAGCCAGGAGATCCCATCCAGCACTAACTCCAGTGACCTATACCTGCCTTCTTTGGACATAATCTAATTCTTACCTTCTGCTTCCACGGCCTTTTGAAGTCATTTTACCGTGTGTCTGTGAGTTTGGCCTGTGGGGAACCAGAAGTGCTACATCACTGGTCCTTAGAGACTGCTCCCCATGAAGGAAGAGAGACGAGAACTACTATTCACTGAGCTCCTACTGTGTATGAGGTCTCATCACACTTTAAAAAAGCACAGACATTACTTCCTTTAGTCCTCACTCTGCCCTGTGATGTGAGTCTTACTATCCCCACGTTGGAGATGAGTAATCTGAGGCCTGGTGATAAGGGACTTGCCCAAGGCCTCACAGACAATAAGTGGCAGGGCTGGGATGTGGACCTGGGACTGGGCTCAGGGTTTTCTCCTTGCTCCGCAGTGACCTGCCACCTCTCAGCCCAGAGATGGGTGTAGCTGTGTCCATACTCTGTGTCCTCATTCACAGCTACTTCTCATCTGCAATTTTCAATAGCATTTGGGTGGGGGTCTTGTTTGATATTTTTAGAGGTTGAAATAACCTTCACAGATAGTTTGGGGCTATTAAGAAGTCTATTTATTCGCTCAACTAGTAGCAGATCACAGAAGTCGTAGTGCCATTGGCCCGTGGGCTCTTCTGGAAGTTTTCATGCACTGCACCAGGTGGAAGGGAATTGTACTGTGGTTTCCAGAATCTCCTCTGGACGAATGACCTTTGTCCATCATGGAGTTGTGTATTCCATAAGACTATTCAGAAGTAGGACTGTTCCACTTTCCTCCTTAGACCAAAGCAGAAAATTTGGAGTCTCTCTGCTTTCCTTTACGTCACCCTAGGCAACTTTTAAACTGTGATAATCAAATAGCCCTGAACTCATAGGTAAGCTACTATGTGTGTTTGATGCATGTAAAGGATCATTTTGTAGTACCTTCTTCAGCATTCTTGTTTAACCCTGATCAGGTACACTTTCCCTTGCTTCCTTTGGGTGAATTTCAATTTTTTATATCTACACTTCCACTTCCTTAGCAGCCTAATGTAGCATTTAGTCAAATGAGCCAAGAGGGTCTTTGTATTGGGGGGTTGCTCCTGTGAATCTGTCTGGCTCTCTTTTCAAGGTCTTGTAATAAATAATGTTAAAACAAGCTCTCAACTTCCTGAGGATGATTTTCCAAACTCTTCCTTTCTGGTCCAAAGAAGCACCTGTGGATTCTTGGTGTTTCTTTCAAATGGAGTGAGGGCATGGTGAATCTTTTCTTTCCTTCTCTATCCAGAATGGTGATTCTAATCACACATCCATACTAGTGACCCCACAAATACTTCCTGCACACCTTCCTGTCTGTTACTTGGAACCACGTCTATGTATTTTCTTTCCTTGAAATTTCTAAAGCTACACATACTTGGAAGTTATCATTTAGATCTCTCGCCACATGGGACTGGCTGAGCTTGCCCATCAAGGGAACTGACGGCAGTGACAGGTATAATTTGAAAGGTACTAGGAAAGATTTCTCCCCAAACTGTCTATCTTGCATCTTCATTCATGAGATAAATATTTATTAGGCACATGCTATGTGCTTAATTCAAACTGAGATGTAGCAATGAACAAGACAAACAAGAATCTCACCTGTATAGAGCTGATATTGGAGAGTGGGGCAGTGGGGAGAGGGGTAAGAAGGAAGGGGGCCTGGATGGTGCCAAACAGGATGATGGCACTAAAGGGTAGCGTGGTGGAGCATGATTGGGAGGGTCACTCTACATCAGGGAAGACCTCTCTGGTGAGGGGATATTTGGGCTACCTTAAATGATACAAAGGAGCCAGCCATGTGGTGAGCCAGGTAGGATCTTCCCACGCAAAGGGAACAGCGAGTGTAAAGGCCCCGAGGCAGGGCATGCTTGGCCGATTCAGAGAACTGAAAGGAGAACAGTGTGACAGGAGCAGAATTAGCAAAGGCAGAAGGACAAGAGATGAGATCAGAGAGGTGGTGGGCCAGACCATGGCTGGCTTTGAGGCCAAGATAAGAAATTCATTTTTTACTTCTGGTGCAATGGGAAGCCTTTGGGGGAAGAGTTCCATGAGCTAATTTGTGGTTTTAAGAGGTTGCTTTGGCTGCTGTGTGGAGAACAGATTATAGAGGGGCAAGCAGGGAATCAGGGACCAGTTGGGAGGCTGTTTCCATAGTCCAGATGAAAGATGATGGTGGTTTGGACTAGGAGATGGAGAGAGGCAAATGGATTTGGGACATATTTTGGAGGTAGAGCAGGTAGAGTTACTGCTGGATTAGATGCGGTGGGGATGGGGGTTGGGTTAAGAGAAGAATCATGGACAATGCCTAGGATTTTGGTTTGAGTACCTAAATGGACACTGGATGCCATTTCCTGAGATGGGGAACGCTGGAGGAGGAACTGGTTGGAAGGGGGAGGTTAAGAGTTTTGTTTGTGTCAGAAGTGTCAAGTAGACAGTAGGCTGTAAGTGTCTGGAGATTAGGGAAGAGGCTTTGTCGATGCCTAGTTTTAAGTCACATAGAGTAGTAACATAATGCTTGCACATCAAAGACACTGCCCAAGTGCTTAATGAATTGAGTTCTTCTCATTAAAATATAAACGTGACCAAACTCCTGTGCTTTCCAGTCATTTTTGCCTTAGTATGACTTTACATGGTTATTTTCTGATAACTTGAAAGCTGATGTTTTAAAAGGGGTAATAGACTTTAGGAGCACTGCACTCCTTTGAAGGAATAAGCTGAGTATTGTGGAGAGGAAGGCTGCTAAAAGAGAAGGCAAGAAAACTCTGCAACAAATGTAATTTGGAGCTACAGCTGATGTGTTTCTTCATTCCCAGACAAGGTACAGTCTTTTTCAAGTATGTAATTGCTGTCTGCCTTGCGGCGCGTGTGTGTGTGTATGTGTGTGTGTGTGTGTGTGTGTGTGTTAAATCTACTAATTTTACATAACATTTCCAGTTTAGTCCCTTTATTATAGCAAGGTGTCCAATTGCATAGTTGTATTATGATGTTTTTATAATGTATGGAATTTCTACCCTCAGAGATTCATATAATGCTTTTCCTACCTGGGAATATTTTTATGTACTAATACAATTAAAACCTGACTAGCTAGTCTTCTGTGAGCTAGTGGTGTAGATCTCCCTCCCACTTTTTGAGGAAATAAATTTTGATAAGCACGAAATATTCCTTCCCTGGTAGCCTTTTATTTATTACTCAGTTCTAAATTCCTTGAAGATAACAACTGACTTCATGTCAGAATCTCTCTGGGCTCACCCAGTGGAGACTCAATGAAGGTTTGCAAGAAAAAGGCAAATTTAAATCAAGGCCAATAATAACAAATTAACTGCTCTTTAAGAATCAAAACTAAGTAAAACAAACGAAAGGCTTCCAAAGCAGGCTTTCTGGTAAGTCTCAATCCATTGGCCCCAACTCAGAGTCATGAGTGTGAATCTTACTCCTCCACATTGGCTGCAATCATTTTTACATTACTATGATTTTCTAAATGCAGTTGAATCTGACACTGTGTCCCAGCTGCCAGTGGTGCAGAGAACTTAATCTTGGTAATGTTTTTTTAAAAATTTAATTTTATTGAGATATAGTCACATACTATACAATCATCCAAAGTATACAGTTATCCACTATATCATTATATAGTTGTGCATTCATCACCACAGTTAATTTTTGAACATTTTAACTACCATAAAAAAGAATAAGAATAAAAATTGAAGTAAAAAAGGAAACATCCCATCCTCACCATTCCTCCCTATTATTCATTCACTTTTTGTCCCCATTTTTCTACCTATCTGTCCACACATTGGATAAAGGGAGTGTGAGCCACAAAGTTTTCATAATCACATGGTCACCCCATGTAAGCTACATAGTTATATAATTGTCTTCAAGCATCAAGGCTACTGGGTTGCTGTTCAACAGTTTCAGGTATTTCCTTCTAACTATTCTAATATACTAAAAACTAAAAAAATGGATAACTGTATAATGCATAAGAATGTCCTCTCAACTCCATTTGAAATCTCTCAGCCACTGGAACTTTATTTTGTTTCATTTCTCTTCCCCCTTTTGGTCAAGAAGGCTTTCTCAGTCTCTTGATGCTGGGTCCAGGTTCATCCCCAGGAGTCATGTCCCACATTGCCAGGGAGACTTACACCCCTGAAAGTCATGTCCCATGTAGGGGAGAGGGCAGTGAGTTAACCTGCAGAGTTGGCTTAGAGAGAGAGAGGCCATATCTGAGCAACAAAAGAGGTTCTCTGGGTGCGGGTGACTCTTAGGCACAATTATAAGTAGGCTTAGCCTCTCCTTTGCAGTAATAAGTTTCATAAGGGCAAGCTGCAAGATCGAGGGCTCAGCCTTCTAAATTGGTAGTCCCCAATGCTTCCTAGAATATCAGTAATTCTCCAGGTGGAGAATTTTAGTATTTCCACATTTTCCCCCCAGTCCCTCAAGGGGGCTTTGCAAATACATTTTTATTCTTTGCCCAAATTACTCTGGGATGTATCAAGGCTTCATACTAACCTGTACAAATCAACCAGATCTCACACTCTATTCAAAGTTCCATGCAATTATGGTGTTTGAATAAACTGACCATACAAGTTCAATTATATAGTGTGCTACAGAAAATAGAGATTTTGCACCAATTCCTTTAGTCTCACACAGAAGTTGAAGTTTTAAAAAACCGTTCCCAGTATAATCACAAAGTTATGCACTCATCACCACAAACTATATGAGGACACTTCCATTTCTTCTGCAAATAAAGAGGAAGAGGAGAAAAAAGAAAATAGAAACAAATGACAACTAAAAGAGATAAAATAAAAAATAAAATAAAAATAAAATAAAAAGTTCAGACAACACCACCAATGCCAAGAGTCCCATACCTCTCCCTTATATCCCCCTCTTAAGGACATTTAGCTCTGGTATATTGCCTTTGTTAAAATTAATGGAAGCATCTTACTACGTTACTGTTAACTATAGGCTCTGGTTTGCATTGATTGCACTTTTTTCCCAATACCATCCCATTTTCAACACCTTGCAAAGTTGACATTCATTTGTTCTCCCTCATGTAAAAAAATTCTTATATTTGTACATTTAATCACAATCATTGATCACTCTAGGTTTCATTAAGTTATACAGTTCCAGTCTTTATCTTCTATCTTTCCTTCTGGTGTCATACATGCCTCTAACCTTCCTCTTTCAACCGTACTCACAGTCATATTTGTTCAGCTTACTTACAATATTGTACAACCATGACACAGTATTGTGCTATACATTTCTGGATCTATACTTTCAGTCCTCTTGAACATGCTATACTCCTTCATTATCAAATGCCCAATCTCTGCCCTCTTTCTTTCTCCTGGTATCTTCATTTCTACACTCTTCTCCAAACCTCTCTCTCCTGTCTTTTCCTGTCTGTAGCGCTGTCTTTAGTATTTCTTGTAGAGGATGTCTCCTGTTCACAAACTCTTTCAGTGTCTGTTTATCTGTAAATATTTTAAACTCTGCCTCATTTTGGAAGGACAGTTTTGTTGGATATAGGATTCTTGGTTGGTAGTTGTTCTCTTTTAATATCTTTACTATATCATACCACTGCCTTCTCACCACCATGGTTTCTGCTGAGAGATCAGCATTTGGTCTTATCAAGCTTCTCTTGTATGTGATGGATTGCTTTTCTCTTGCTGCTTTCAGAATTCTCTGTTTGCCTTTGACATTTGAAAATCTGATTAGTAAGTGTCTTGGAGTAGGCCTATTTGGATCAATTCTGTTTGGGGTATGCTGCACTTCTTAGACTTGTAATTTTATGACTAATAAGAGTTGGGAAATTTTCATTGATTATTTTCCTCTACTATCTTTCTGTCCCCTTTCCCTTCTCTTCTCCTTCTGGGACACCTATAACACATATATTCATGCACTTCATGTTGTCCTTCAGTTCCCTGAGACCCTGCTCATATTTTCCCATTCTTCTCCCTGTCTGTTCTTTTGTGTGTAGGATTTCAGATGTTCTTCTAGTTCACTGATCCTTTTTTTCTGTCTCTCCAAGTCTGTTGTTGTATGTCTCCATTGTGTTTTTCATCTCTTGTATTGTGACTTTCATTCCCATAAGTTCTGCCATTTGTTTTTTCAAGTTTATGAATTCTTCCTTATGGTACCCAGTGTTGTCTTTTTTTTTTTTCCAGTGTCTTTTTTATGTCCTTCATCTCTTTTGTCACATTTTCTTCCAATTTGTTGATTTGATTTAGAAGATTTGTTTGAACTCTTTAATTAGTTGTTTCAATTCCTGTATCTCAGTTGAGGTGTTAGTTTGTTCCTTTGACTGGACCATATCTTCATGTTTCCTGGTGTGGCTTGTGATTTTTTGCTATCTAGGCATCTGCTTTTCTTGATCAATTTATTCTGGAGCTTGTTTTCTCTCTTTTTCTCGGGTTTTCTTGTCGGTTTTCTTTGATTTCTAACTTGTCTTTGTTTCTCTTGCTGGCCAGTTGTCAGATTGGCTCTGCTCCCCCAGTCTTCCCCTCAAAGTCAGATGCCTACTGTGGCCTGCCTCAGGGATGGGAGGTAGGCACTGGGCACCCCTGCAAGTTCACTGTGTGTGGTAATACAAGTATGCTGGCTTCCAGTGGTGCTCTGCTTTCCACCAGCCATCAAGACTGGGGTTTGTTTTAGAGCCTGGCTTTAACAGTCAGGTCTTCCATATTTCTCAGCCTAAATTTGGCTGGGTTTCTGTGTAGAGTGTGCAGACCAGCTCCTGTGGTCCCAATAAAGGGTCTGAAGTATCTTTTTAAAAGTGTTTCTATTCCCATGCACTTTCTGGACTGTCCAGAAGATGGCACTGTTTGGTAACTTAATGGTTCGCAGAGGCTGCTTTGCTTCTGAAAACAGGCTGGATCTACACAGTTGAGCTGAAACTGTGGGATTCCTATTCTCTCACTTTACCAGCCAAAATCTGGCTCAGTGTGGGGCTCCACCTGTGGCAAATTACTCCCTCAGCTGACCCAGTTCTCCAGTCTCCCCCAGGCAAGGAAACTGCCGCCACAGGCTGCTACTTCCCTCAAGGGTGTGGGAAGGGTTTTCATGCTCAGGGCTGGAAACGCGGTCTCTGTCCATGTTTTCTCAGTCTCTTTGTCCCTCACTGACCTGGGCCATGAAATGTCCTCCCCTGTTCCCTGGGGTCTTCAAACGGTGAAGGTATATCTCACTGCTGTGAAAGCTTTTGTAGTCCGTGTCCATGGTGGCTGATTCTGTGCCTTTCTCACATGAGACTGAGTGAGGGGGAGGGGAAAGGACTGGCTGGTGTGGGACAGAAGATTCCTACCTGATATTCTTCTCTTTCTTCAATTTGGCACCACAGGGTCCTTCTCCAGTCTATATCCTCCTCTAGAATTTCAAACTATTCAGAATTGTCCCTTTTTTTCATTGAATCTCTGGAGAGAAATTTTCAGTAGCTGTTTATGTTGCCATGTTGATGATGTTACCCTGTTGGTAGCATTTTGAGGAGCTCTTCCCCTCGTTAAAGGACAGTTTTTAAAGAAAGGGAAAATCATCACTCTCCAGCAAATGTAAAATGAACACATGTCAAAGATTTTATTTAATTCATTCATAAATGAGAAAACATATAAGATGTTTTACTACTGGTTCAAAGGAGAATTTAAAAATTATACACATTTATAGGCCATTAAGAATGTGGAAATGAATTTACAAATACAAGCAAAACTGGTCAATATCCACAGGGCAATAATCAATTGTGTTCCACTGGACAAAATTCATTTGCATTTCAATGGACAAGAATAATTTGCCTTACAGTCCATTTCATGCAACTTACAGAGTTGCAAAATAGCTCAAAGACAATGACAGGCATACTAGACAATACCCAGTAACCTTTTTTTGTTCTTGACTGTTGGAAAGTTGTTCGAAATTTTTCCTGTCACCCTTCCTAGGGTTGCCCAAGAATTTGGGGGCCTTCTTCACACCGATCACCACTGGCCTGCTTGCTTAAAGGCAAGAAGCCTTGCTGTGCCTGGGCCAGCTGAGGGATCGAGGCCTTCGCCTTCTGGTTGCCAGGTGACCAGGTGCACCCTTCTGAGGTGGTGCACAGCTAAGGGTGCTGCAGGGGTAAGGCCAGTGCTGCTCTCCCCAAAAGGCCAAATTCCACCCCCTTCTCAGTCTAGGGGCATCACTGCCAGCTCTGCCTTCCAAATGCTCCAAGCATTTCTCACCTTTCCTTTCCTTTCCTCTCAGGCAGTCCTGGTGAATCTCCCAAGGTGCCTGTAGAAACTCCTGGTCTCGCCATTCTGGGCTTGAATCAGAGCAAGAGCTGCTCTTTCTAACTCATCCTTGCCACATGTATTTACAGTACCTGGACAGTTAAAATTATGAGATGAGCTTTTGCATTGGAAGACTCTGAATCAATAGCTGAGCTGCACTTGAGAGTGGAGGACAGACTAATTAATTTGAGAAAGGTTAATGTTGACATGAAAAGAGGAGTTTCCAGTTCATCCTGGCTTAGGAGGAGAGCACTCATTTCCTGAGCCTTCTGATAATCATGGTTTTATGATGTTGCTGTTTAAATTGCTTTCCTCACATAATACCACCTCCCATTCTCTCTGTTCTTGCTTATCCTTCCTATGGGGAGCAATGACATCCAATTGGTGAGTAAAGGATTCACCACTTCTGATTACTTTTCAGCCTTCTGTAGGAAGACTTCCACACTCTGGCTGGGCTCTGCGGCCTGCTCTACTGTTGTCCCCCAAATGTCACTCAATTAACCCTTGACCATCCCACATGGCTTATATCAATCTGAGTGTTGTATAGTTTGACATTCAGTTTTTAGAAATGGCTTGCCCTCTTTAAGGTATCTAATCTTAGCAGCTTGATGACCTTTTTTTCCCAGGTAATGTAGTACTTTTTTTTTTTAATCAAAATGAGTTCCCCAAACCCTCAAAGACCCCCAAGCTACAGTTAACAACAGTGGATTTTAAGTGGGGGTGTCCCCTCCTCCCAGGGCACTTGGCAGTTCTCATAATTGACATTTTTTATTGTCACAGCTGTGTAGCTGCTACTGGCATCTGGTGGGGAGAGGTCAGGGATGCCACTAAACATCCTCCAATGCATGGAAATTACCTCTTAAAAAATTACAAAATAATACATGACTCTTTCTGGAATAATTAGAAAATACAGACAAGTTAAAAAGAAAAATGTAAATGTCTTGAAATCCCAGAAAAGTACATTTTCTACTAAGGTTAAATTTTCTGTTTTTATTAAAGACATATCAAGATTTATTTGCACCCTTTCTCATTCTCAGTAAAACTTGGAGGCAAAATATTTATTCCTGCTCATTTAGAAAATGCAATGGGTGGAAGCAAGTTGGCCCAGGTCTCTATGGGCTATTTGGAGGGAAAAGCAAAGTGACAAGTAGGGACTAAGTCTGTTTCTCTAATAGAATGGACTGATCCCACACGTATTTCTGGACGTGGGAATGCCTCTCAAAGTGCAGAGGGGAAGACCTTGTCACAGGTGTAGCAAACCCCCAGCTTTTCCTCTCCCCGATAACTCAGCGGAGGGTGAACACACATTAGCAGCAGACAATGGCACTTTAGTGGAAGAAGGAGGCTGGTAATATAGTTGCTATTTTTAAAATGGAAGGCTTCTAAAATGGTTAGATGTTAAAATAATGACCTGTGAAAGAGGAGAAGCCCTTCTGTGGAGTTAAAAGCTGGAGACAACGTGGCACCAACGTGGGAGTGTCTCTGAGTGGCATTTTGGCTGGGTGGGATGCAGGCAAGTGGGCAGTTTAAAGCATGTGGGGCGTGGACTTCGCTAGGACTCTGTGACTGGCGGTGGCAGAAAAGTCTGGATGAATGTGAGTTGACGGGTGTGGTTAAAGCAAGGCCCTGTGAGCTCACTTCTGCTTTGGAGAATCTTTGAGAAAGCGGAGTATTGAGGGAACCAGACACATCCTCTCAACAAGAACTTCTTGAGCTCCCTGTCTGTGGAAGGCTTTGTGCTGGGCTGGGTGTCTGGGGACACAAAGATGAATCAGGTTTTTGTCTAAGTAGATGGAGACATAGAATTCGTTGAATCTGGGGCCACTTCTTTACTTTCCTAAACAGAAAGTTGCTTACTCTTGAAATTTAGAACTGCTACAGAAATTTTAGAGCTGCTCTTGCTCAAGTAGGTTGCATCAACATAATTAGTTGAGAGTGAATCTAGGCAGAAGTAGTCAAAAGTGAATCAAAAGGGCTTTCTGCTCTTAAAAAGGCAGCTCAATGGGAGGGGTCGGTGTTCATTAGAGCAAGTTAAGTTCCTTCAGCTGAGAAATGACTGAAGACTTATACATGGAAGTGGCTGCAGAGAGCAATGCAGTAACGAATATCTGCAATAATGAATATAAACAAGTCAGCAAAAATGGGTGAGAAGCTGAGGTCTGAGATGAGGGATGGAAGTGGAACTAGGCCAACAGCTTGTTTAAATTAAAAATTGAGAGAGCAAATTTCAAAGAATATTATAGGTTAAAGTTCCACAGTTTCAGTTATTTCCTTATTATGAAATATAACATATATACAAAAAGGTAACATGTTTCAAAGCATGATTTAACAAGTAGATATATAGGAATTGCTCTCTAGCTACTTGTTAAATTGTATTTGGAAAGTTATCAGTTCTATGTGTATATGCTGTATTCTGCAACAAAAAGTATGATTAAAAATTTAGGTGAGATTGTTGTGGTTTGTAACAAGAGACTCTATACATGTGACTACCCAAATGTAGAGTAATTAAAAAAATTATTATGAAACATTTCAGACAAAAACACAAGTAGAAAGAATGGTATAATAAACCTGATGTATTCATTGCTTGGTTTTACCAATTTCTAATAAATG
The DNA here is from genome assembly GCF_015220235.1 of Choloepus didactylus. NCBI lineage: Eukaryota > Metazoa > Chordata > Mammalia > Pilosa > Megalonychidae > Choloepus > Choloepus didactylus. The sequence goes on along the minus strand of NC_051311.1, from coordinate 135,666,563 downwards.
GCCTATTTTGTTTTTGCTCTCCCGCCACCTACCCAATCCCCTCATAATTTTGAAGCAAATCCCAGACAGCATATCATTTCATTTTTAAATATTTCAGTATATATATCTAAAATAGTATATGAGTTGAATTTTGGGTCTCTGTATAGTACAGAGCTGTGCTCTAAAACAGCTGGCACTGTTGATCTGAAACACACTGAAAAGGAAAAGTGTCAACTCCTTGGAGAGTCTTTTGTGCTTCCTTTAGCATCTGTGAATAACTTGATCATTGTCCTCAATGTATCTGGTAGAAGTCATTGTTTTCTTATCTGTGTCCTTCACTAATGTGGTATTGACATTTAGCGCTAACCAAATATCCACGTGCTTCCCACATTTCCCAGCCTCTCTTGCAGTTAGGTTTGGGCAATGTGACTACTTCAGGTCAATGAACTTTGAGTGGAAGTGATATGCCACTTCTGGGTTGAAGCACTGCAAAACGAGTGTGCCACCTCCATACTTGTCCTTCCCTTCTTGTGACCCTGGAAGGCATGTGTTAAGATGGTGATGCTCCAATATGGAGGGAGCCTGAATCCCTGCATCACTGGTTGGAGGAGAGCCTTACTGGTCTGCATAGGACCTGGTAAAATTGAGAAATAACATTCTACTGCTGAGTCACTGAGTTTTCAGGTTGTATTTGTTACTTCAGCATAAAATAGTCTATCCTCACCAATACAACTAGATTGCAACTTTGTCTAGGTCAGGAACTATATTTTCCAACACTGTATCCCTAGTACTTCACACTGTGCTTGGTACATAGTAGGTTTCTAAGAAATGTTTGGGGAAGGAAGGAAGAAAAGAAGAAAGGATAGAATGAAGAGTAGCCAGCCAGCAAGCAAGGTTATTCTGAGGTCCCAAGATTTAATATAAGATTCTGACTCTTTGAGGATGATGGTAGTAAAACAAAACAAAACAAAACAAATCACCCAGGAAGTTCTCCTGAAACCCTATCCTAAGAGGTGTATCATACATTATTGCTTGGCTTTCCCTATTGATACATATACAGAATTAAGATTTACAAATAAGGGTCTCATCCCTGCTACATGCCTAGATTTGGGAACTTTATTTGCATCCTCGAGAGCCCATAGGCATCACCTCCTTCAGTCCTTCCTTTGCCCTCTTACACCAGTGCTCACAGAGCAAGAAACAGATGTGGAGAGGACTTGGCAAAGGGGATGAGTGTGAGGTGGCACCCTGACTTCTACTGTGATGAGATATGGGAAGAACTTTACAGAGTGAAATCCTTACTCCAAGGTGCAGCAATCAATGTGCCCTTCCCCACGCCCACTACCTCTGAGATCCCTGTCTCAGGGATTATTTGGTGGCAAGAAACAGAAGCCCATTCAAATCATCTCAAGTGAAAAGGGGATTCATTAAAACTATACAGGAAACTCTCCTAAAACCTAGCTGTAGGAAGTACACCTGGACTGCCCAGGTACTGAGAAATTGTCAGACAACTGCTCCCTGTGTCTCACTCTTTCTCCACATGGGTCACCATGTTCCCCTCATAACTGGTTCTGTTTTACTTCTTTCATTCTCTCCCTTCCCACCCACCCTTGGCTTGCACACGGCTGCTACCTCTCTGACTCTACATCAGGTATCATCTCTGGGCTCTAGTCTCTGGGTCTCTAATTCAAGACCATGAGCTGAAGCACCTGATTGGTTGCTGGTCAGCCAATGAGCAAGCTGGCTCTGAGGCAGGTACCCAAACCTCCCTTGGCCAACTGCGTTCTCGGCAGGGGCAGCGGGACGGGCCGAGTTCCTGGGAAGGAGCGTGGGCAGCTAGACAGTTGCCCAGCATGTCTGATACTTCTCATGCCTTTCCCCCCTCCTGTTTTATGTTCACCCCCAGAGCCTCTTTGCCTTTGTTTCAGGTGTTCCCATTTCCTATCAAGTTCTTCCTCCATCCTTCGCCTATCGCGTCGTCTCATACCTTTCAGACCTAGTGTGAATATCATCTCCAATATGGAGCATCCCCTCATAAATTAATTCAAAATTAATTATACCTTCTTTCGGGGCCCCCACAATTTGTATTTATACTTTTTACACCCTGTTTTTGTGTGTCTCTGTGTGTTTGTTTTTCCTCCCTCGAAACGGGAGCACCTCCAGTCCAACTTTACCCTCCACAACTTTCACAGCACCAGCTGGAGTCGCTCTTAAATGCTTCCTGAATTCAGGCCCCAAAGCTCATTGAATAATGAACGTGTGGATTTCCCCCTCATTAGCATTATCATAAAATGTCAGAAAAGTTGTTGCCATTCTCTGTTAAATTTGGAGGTCACCTTGTATATCTGAGATGATTTTTCCTCATTAACAGATAAAAAGGTATAGGGACAATAAGGTGTTTGCATTCTTATTTTCCAGAGAAAATTAGGACAAAAAAATAAAAAGCAATAGTCCCATGATTTCTCAATAAATCTGAATTATTTTAAAGATAGCATCCTGATGACCAATTGGAGGTCCTAGGGTTATGTCTAAAGTTGCTCAGAGCTTCACTTTGGCAGGATAAATCATGGTAACTTACTCTTTCAGTGTCTGTAGTCTGTTTCTTTGGTTTGTTTTCCGCTGCCTGAGTGGTAAACATGACCAATCCGCTAAAATGAACTATTCTCCTGTCACGGCACCCTCAACAGTTCATGCTAAACCAGTCATCCTTGACCCTTCTTTTCCTCTCATGCTCCACATTCAATCCATCAGGAAATCCTACTTTCAAAATAGATGGGGAATCATCCATTTTTCATCACTTCTGCTACCACAAACACCTCTTGCAGGGGTTAAGGTTAGTGTGAGAGCTTCCAACCTGCTCTCTTCGCAGCTGCCAACTCTATTCTCAACACGGAGAGGCCCTTTAAAACAACTCGGGTCCTCCGCTCTGCTCACAACCCATTTCACTAGAGTAAAATCCAAAGTCCTTACCTTGGCCGATGAGGCCTCCCGTGATTGCCCCTCTCCTTCCCATCCCTTATCCCCTCAGTCTCATGGCTCTCCTCTCTGCCTCACTCTCCCCTCCGGCCACACTGGCTCCTTCTGTGTCTTCAACACCCAGGCAGCTTTGTCTCCCCCAGGGACCCCATCCCTTTTCAGGGTTTTGCTTAGTTGTTACCTTCTCATAACATTTCTTCTCAATGAAGCCCTATTGAATACTTCAGTCTGCTCCACTCAGCCCCACCAACCTCCAATACCTTTTATGCTGCTCTTTTCCCCCCATAGCACTTATCACCGTCTAGCATGCCAGATGATTTAATTCTTTAACATGCACATGTTTGTCTGTTCCTCCCAAGTCTCCACCCTCCTCTGCTTTGAGGACTGGAGGAATTGATCTTCTTTGGTTATTGCTCTCTGATATATTCCACTTCCTATCACTGTGCGTGGCACATAGACACAAAATATGTATTTGTAGATCTAATTGATTGCTTTTTTTTTCTTTAATGGAGAAGGTAAATCAGTATTTTCCCCAGTTCACTATTTTCTAACACTGTTCTCTATTAAAAAAAAAAAAAAAAAAGCAAAACTTCAGGCTGATGCAATATTGACACATGGCATATGATGAAGAGTTACATAAACCTTTTCTCAGGCCACTTTTCCATACATTCACTATTTGTTCTGGGTGTTTTAAGAAATGGCAACCCAAGTATTTCCATTTCTCAATCCCATACTTAGGACAAAGTATATAATCGTCTTGGGTTGTGGTTTCAATTAGCATGGCCAACCTAGCACATACTTTCCTCCTGGCATCCAGATTAAAGAAGCTGTTTTCACTTTCTGGCCAGTTTTTGTTTCTGCTTTCTGTTTTTCTCACTAAAAACATCTATGGGATGCACAATATCTTATTAAGAAAAAAAAAAGCAAGTCAACAAACAAAACCTACATTCTTATTCCATTTTTGCAGAATGAAAACAATGTATATCCTGCATATTTTAATACGAAAAGAAAAAAGTCTGGAGTGATACATATCCAGCATGGAATGGGAGAGACTATATATTTTTATGTTGTTTGGATTTCTTTTACAAACAGATAGGCCTTTGGTAATAAAAAAGATTAAGAGGCAACTAGAAAGTAAAAAAGTCTTCCTTGGGAAAGTGAGTTTTCCAAGGCAGAAGAAACTAAAGCTGTTGGATATGGAATCCATGTTTGTTTCTGAGGAAACTTCTCTGAAGAAGAAATGTGCTTCTCTGCTTACTGCCCTGGAAACGAGCCATTAGCATGAATACAGATGTCAGCCATGTTTAAAAATGTGTACAAAAATGTGGGAAGGAAGTATAAATAGTACACCAACCGTGGTCATTAACTTGTGGCAGGATTGTGGATGACTTATTTTGTATATTTTACTTACATTTTTATTCTTTAGTATACTAAAACCATGCCCCAGTTTGATGATGTTGCCAGAGAGAGGCTCCTGGGCCTGAGGCCAGCCCTGTGCCAACAGCCTGGAGATGGGGTCTCTGTTCAGGGACCCTCCCACACTGGGGGCTGCTCACCCTCAGGACATCCCCTTGGCAGGAGCAACCATCTTTAAGGCTCCAGACACAAAGCTGGCACCTCATGATACGGAAATTCTGCCATTTCAGAGCTGGCAAAGGTCTTCCTAACCCAGAGAGGATCTTGGAGAGGACTAAAATGAGGGATCCTCTCCCTTCTTATTGGCTCCAAAGAATTTTCCCCATGGAGTCATGTAGAAGGCTGTCAGCTGGGCTGGGCTGACCAAAGTTATTCTTGAGATAACCAGGGCCCGGACTCTGGAGGTGTCTGTGGATCAGCCCTTCCAAGTCCACGTGGGCAGCACAGTTGACAAACTGGTTCGCTGCCAGGGTTCTGATCCTAGGGTGGTTGGCAGGGAGAACTCTAGGTCTGATATCGAGGTTGCCTGGGCAGATGTTGTGGTTCTCAAAAGTTGGTGTGCTCGGAATCATCTAGGGAGCTCCTCTGGCCCTGCCCAGGGTCTGATCCAGCAGTTTGCACCATAGGCCTAGGAATCTGAATGTTAATAAGTAACATCCTGCCTGCCCAGGTAACTCTTAGATAGGTGGCCATATATGAAGAACCACTGTATAAGAGCACGTTGACAAGGCTTGAAAACTCCAAGCATCAGCACCAGTTTGGTGAGCAGAGAATTCTGTTTTTGATGCAGGAAAGTCCTGCACTGTAATGTCCTCTCCCCACTGCTCCCCCAGCCAAGGCCTTTGAGGTACAGTTGCAGCCAAGCATACTCTTCTTGGTGTTCCCTACTGTGGCATTCATTTGTAGAATTCTCTTTGGCCCTTTACACAATGTCTTGCAATGCTCCTTAACTTTTGCAATGTGTGTCCTGTCTCATCTCCCCAACTGCCTATGGACCCTGCCTTACATTTCTTTAATGAACACTGATGCAAGGTTTAATATCCTTGGAGGATGGTGCTATATTCAAAGGAATAAATGAAGGTATGAATTCTGGGCCTAATATGGAAGAAGACACAAGTGGCTTGTGTATAATTTGGACATGGTAGACTCTTGCTAACTGCATCTAACTTTGAGATTAAATTTCTTACCTTGAACCAGATAATTTGTAATGAATGTTTAAGTAGAACTTCTGCTTCCGAATGAACACAGTTACTTACTAGGCACCCAAATTTGGGAAACATATCAGCAGATTGATGCAGTGGAATGAGCACTAGGCTTGGAATCAGAAGATCTAGGTTCACAGCTTAGCTCTGCCACTTACTGCCGTGAGGCCTTGGTGCAAATTGCTTGCTTGCCTGTTGGATTCATTCACTTATTCAGCCATCTTTCACTGAAAACCTACTGTAAGCCAGGCCCTGTGCCATGCACTTTATCCACTACCCACACAACACACCTCTGGAGTAGATAAGAATCTTCCAAATTTATAATTTTATAGGTGAAGAAAAATCACATATCTGTGCCCTCCTTGGCAATTGCACTCTTCAGCCTCCAGCTCTCCTTCCCAGGGTCCTGTCATAGATTGAGTCACGTCCTCCTGTAAAGATGTGTTCTGGTCCCAGCCCCTGGTCCTGTGGATGTGAACCTGTTTGTAAATAGGATCTTTGAAGATGTTATTTCCTTAGATGGGCCAGACTGAATCAGTGTAGACTCTTGATCCAATATGACTGGAGACCTTATAAGCATAGGAAATTTGGTCACAGAAAGGAGGAGACAGATGGGGAGAGAGATGGTCATGTGATGGAGGCAGAGATTGAGTTATGGATTGCTAGCCAGCTACCACCAGAATGCTGCAGACTTCAGAGAAAGCATAGCCCCTCAACACCTTGATTTTGGAGGACTTCTAGCCTCCAAAACTGTGAGATAATAAGTTTCTACTTTTAAGACAACTGGTCTGTGGTACTTTGTTATAGCAGCTCTTGCAAACTAAGACAGTGCCTGATCTTTGAACTCGGAGCACAATCATTTATCCTGCATGGCCTTTGAGGCCTCCTGAGTCCATAAGGGTGAATGAAGCTTGGAATGGACATTTAGTGCTGGAAGGAACCTGAGAGATGGCCTGATTCACCTTCATTCAAATGAGGATTCAGAGCCAAGATCCCAAATCAGGGAATGTGAGAGGACATTTCAGGAAATCTTCCTTCCATTGCCTTTGGCCTCAGTTGCTTTGGCTTCTTCTCACTGAGGAGGGTGGGGATGCTGGTGGGTAGAGGGGGTCAGGGAGAGAGGCAGTGTCACAGGGGGTGTTGCTGGGTCTGGGACACTTGCAGAGGCTGGCGCTTCTGGAAGCTCCATTCAGACACAAGGGACTATGGTGGCATCAAACATGGTCCCAAACATGGTGTCTTCCTTCATCTGAACTTGGCACTCTAGGCTGGTATCTAACTGAGTTTTCCTTTTTTACATTGGGCCATGTGTCCCTTGGGGGCAGCTGGGGGTATGGAAAGTACTGATGCTTTTGTGAGAAGAAACCCTTGAACATTCCTGACCTGGATACAATTCGTGGACTTCCCAGAGAAAACTAAGGTCTTTGCTCCACTCTCAAAACCAGTAAGGTTAGAAGACCAGAGTTGAAAAAGTGAGGGTTAAACTGCAGCCTGGCTAAATAAAATAAATGACACAGTGTTTAACTCTCACTTTTAAATGTATAAGCTTTTGTTGTGTTACAAAAAAAACACAAATCCTGTGGGAAGGGTATTTCCATGGGCTAGTTTGGATCCCCCACACCACTTCCCCACCCCCAGAACAAAACCAGCCAACAACAACAAGAATCCTCCAGCTGGAATGCATTCTGGATTTCTAATCTGAATATTTACCCATGATTATACATTGTTTTTTACAGCATTCCCATACTCATAAATAGACATTTAAAATAGAGACCCCCAAATCCCTTAAATAAAATCTATTTCGTGAGTCACAAGCTTCACCCAATTCAAGCTTAGTGGCTTAAAGAAAAACAACCACAGCTACAATCTGAATTCCAAGTAAAGCCCTCAACTCTGGTGGACTCACCTAACCTTATGTCACCAACAGTGAGATGTGTTCTTTGGTGCGTTGGCACTCACCATAGAGAGCCCTGATAATGCAAATGCTCTTTTCGGTTTGACTTCGGAAGTCTTCGAGTGACCTTTCTATTGTGTTGTTGTTAGCAGCCAATTTGTCCTCCAGATTAAGTTTGATATAAGCTGACATTGAAAACCATTTTGCTTTCCCAGGGTCACCTGTGTCATAAGCAAGAGAGGGGCTGTGTGGGGCAATGAGAGAAAACACCACTGCCCTGTGGGATTCAATGACATTCTTCACAGAAAGAGGCCTGGCTCATAGTAGGCCTCGCTGGATTTTGAAAAGCAGCGTTTGTGGAGTTGAACTGAATTTTGCCTTGGGCTTTGTCCTGTTGCTAAGAAATAAGAGACTTTCTATCTGCAACAGGCTCTGGAGAAATATGAACTGTACATTTGCTTCAGGGCTTTTCCTCAACTAACTGTGCCTGGACAAACACAAAAGTGCATTTCTTGGATTCATGCCCATTTGGAGTGGGGAAGTATCCTGCTATATTGGCAAGACATCAACCGGAGTCTACAGGAGAATGAACAAAAAGAATGGCCTCTTATCCACGCCTGGAGAAAACATCACTCACAGGATTTGAGGTCCGCTGCGCACCACCGAGAACATGCCTGACCAGTCAGGGGAAGACAGCCTCCTTGCCCTTCTTGTACGTTACCTCCACATGCAAATATCACCCACACTTTGGAACCAAACCAGAACCTTATCAAAGGGCCAAGAAGAAGGTAAGCAAGCAGGTCTTCATTTTTGACCAGGGTGGTAGTGTTTTTAAAGACTCCTGAACCCATTACAATCTGATCACTGAATGAGCACATCTGGATGTGCAGTGAGATGAAGGGTTGCAGCTTTCTGAAGCCTTCTGGGCAGGCAGAAGATAATGTGGAAGCTGTTGAGTGAGGCAACAGGAAGTTGGGCCTTGGAGAACACAGGTCCTGCCTTAGGAAGCTCATATTCAATTCAAAACAACTACAACATTGACTAAGTGCTCTGGATGCAGCCTCTGTTCTGAATTCAAAATGTTTATGCCTTGCTTGTCCTTGAGGATGGTACCATTGGGGGTGGACAGAACAAATTTGGTTACTGGAGGATTCCTGCGTATTCTGTCTTAAAACATCGCTAGTCCCATGTTCCACATGCACCAAGAATCAAGCAGCCAAGATGCTGCTCATACACTCAGTGAAAATAAAATCAATAACTAGTATAACAGTTGGTGTTATATGAGCTTACTGTGTCCCAGGCCCTGTGCTAAATGTGTGGATTCATTGACTTTCACAGGAATCTTGTGAAGCGGGCACTTCGACTAACCCTGCCTTGCAGATGAAGAGACTAAGGGTCAGGGGGGTGAGGTGACTGCCCAAAGTCACACAGCCGGTAGATGGCAGGGCTGTGACTTGACTCCCACCCAACTGAATCCAGATAAAGAAGAGTTTCTGAATCATCACATCATTCACAGAACACAAAAAAATGTTCCTAGCTGAATCCATGTTGGGTGTTTCTAGTACGCAGGCAGCACAGAGGGGATGGCCCACGTGGAGGGCTGCTCCATGGCTCACCTTCCTGAAAGAGTGTTCTGACATTCTACCCAGTAGGAAAGCCAGATCTGCTGCAGCATTTCAGAACCACTGGATTGCAGGTTCTTGAAGGATGAGTCCACACCTGGCCCCTGGCATGTAGTAGATGCTTAATAAATATTTGTCGGATGACAGCTCCTTTTCCATAACATGAAGCTTCATCAACCCCCACAACTCCTGAAAATTGGGAGGGAGTTATGTGATGCTCTCTGGAAACTTCACTGCTAAACTGAGAGTGCTTAAAGATGGCAGCACCACAGCCAAGTGGCAGAGGAAGGAGGCAAGCTTCTAGATGGGTTAGTAAGGCCACACCTTTGCCCAACAGTTGACTTCACCTGAGCAGGAAGCTGTTTAAAGGACTGGAGCAGAAATGACAAAGATCCTGATAATCCAGAATTATCCCTCCTTTTCCTCTAAAGCCAGGAGAGAGAGGGGCAGCCAAATCTAATGAATTCTGAATGATCTAAAAATGAGAAATTGTGCACAAACATGGATGGGAAATAAAGAATGCATTTTCATGCACATTCTGTATTCTCAGCTTTGTGGGTTAGAGGTGATCTGTGTAAGTAAAAATCAAGTGGATCTTCTTTTATAAATCTTATGAAATATTTGTTTCCCAGCTGCATGGATAAACAGAATGTGGTATATATATATACAATGGAGTACTATTTAGCCATAAAAAGAAATAATGTTCTGATGCATGCCACAACATGGATGAACTCATCATGGTGAGTGAATGAGCCAGGCACAAAAGGACAAATATTGTATGATCTCACTTTTATGAAAGACCCAGAATAAGCCAATTCATAGAGACAGAAAGTTGATCAGTGGTTTCCAAGGACCTGGGTTGGGGGAAGGATAGGGAGTTAATGCTTAATGGGTGTAGAATTTCTGTTTGAGGTGATGAAAAGTTTGGGTAATGGGTGAGAGTGACGGAGGCCCCATATTGTGAATGTAATTAATGTCACTGAATTGTATACACAGAAGTGTTTAAAACGAGAAACTTTATGTTATGCATAAGTTACCACAATAAAAAATTTTTAAAAAGATAATTGTTTCCTTTAGCAGGCAAAGTCCTTTGTATCAGTCAGTATTTTCACAGGAGGACACAAAAGTTTCACAAAGAATACAATTTTTTTTCAATTTATAAGATTTAATAGAATTCATATATAATAACAAGAATCAAATAACATTAACTTTAAAATTGTACAAAAACTGTAAATTATATTCAAGTAAGTCTAACAAAAAATATGTACAAGTTATGTATGATAACATTGTAAAACCTTAAACACATAAAAGACCATTTAAATAAATAGAGAGATACACTATCTTCAAGGTTGGAAAGCACTATTATGACTTTAGACAAGAATACAATTTTAAAACCAATAAAACATTGAGAAACTGAAACACTAGCAAAGGAAATTGCTTCAAGAAACAAGAATATGCAAAGAAGTTTTTTTTTTCTGCTTCTGTGGCACTTCTATGGCAAAAAATACAATAAAAATGCAAAATACTTCCCATGTGGTTTAGCTTTATCTTAGATATTTAGTTAGAGCAGCCTGTTAGAACAGTGCATTTCCCCAGCACTAATAAAAGGGTAAAGACACCTCACTGCAAACCAGGACATTTCAAAGGAGGGCAGGAATCATCTGGTGAAAGAGTTGACACAACCCCAAACCCCACGGAGGGATTCTCAGCACCATAGAGACCAGCTGGATTTGCGTGCCCCTGTCTTAGCAGGTCAGAAGAACTGAGGTTTCAGAGGTGCAGGTGTCAATGCTTCTTTTACTCACAGTGTGGTCTGGGTGCTGGTCCCCTTTTCCACACTGGGTGCTGGATCTGAGTGTGTGAATCTTCGTTTTGTTGCTGCTTGCACAGTGCAGGGCAAGGTGTCGGGCCTTTCCCAGCCTCAGTCTCCCCTGGGCTGACTCATCATGAAGAATCTGCTTGCTTTACTCTGGCCCCATCAATTTTTCATCTGCTCTGAAACTATACATGGGAGGTACGACACTAGGGGGGAGAATTTCTCCCCTGGCTTTAGCCACTACTGTCTCTGCCCTGAATTATTGTGACAATGTACCCTGGCCCTCTGTGGTCTCTTTTGTCTAAGTCAGATCTTGTCACTCCTGTGCTGTTGCCCTGGTCTGGCTCTCCATTTTACTCAGAGTGAAGGCTAAAGCACCTCTGCCCTCCTGCAAGGCCCTTTTGTTTGACCTCATCTCGTATCATGCCCTCTGCCCCAAACTACCTCTGCTCCAGCCAGACTGGCCTCCTTGCTGTGCCTCCAGCCCACCATGCCCGCTCCTTCTCCTATATCTGCGGAGCTTGTTTTCTCACTTCCTTTAGGCCTTTGCTCAAAGTCACCTTCTCTGATTATCCTACTTAATACTATATTCTGACCTACTCCTCCCTGGCTCCCTTCCTGATATTTTTTTACTTTTCAAGTTACTACTTTTTATTATAGGAACATATGTACTACTCAAAATTTCCCATTTTAACCACTTTCAAGTATACGATTCAGTGGCATTAATTATATTTACAATGTTGTGCTACAATTACCACGCCAACTTTTTCATCACCTCAAACAGAAATTCTGCATCCATTAAGCAACAGCCCCCCACCTCTACCTGCTTTGACCCCTAGGCCCTCTGTAATCTCTAATAGACTTTCTGTCTCTATTAATTGGCTTATTCTAGGTCTTTCATTAAAGTGAGATCATACAATATTTGCCCTTTTGTGTCTGACTTATTTCACTCAACATGATATTGTCAAAGTTCATCCATGTTGTTGCATATATAAGAGCTTGGCTTCTTTTTATGGCTGGGTAATATTCCATTGTATGAATATACCGTATTTGGTTTATCCATCCATCTGTTGATAGACCCTTTAGTTGTTTCCACCTTTTGGCTATAACCTTGTGAATAATGCTGCTATGCACATCGGTCTACAAATATCTGTTCAAATCTCTGCTTTCAATTCTTTTGGGTATACACTGAGAAGGGGGATTCCGATTCCTTCCTTATTTGTTTTACCTTCCTTTACTTTGTTTTTTCCAAGACACTTAATACCCTCTAACTTATTCATTAGGTTTAGTGTTTATTGCCTATCTCTCCCCTGGAGATGCCAGCTCTGGGAGGGCAGGAATCCTTGTCTATTTTATTCACGATGTGTCCCAAGCATCTAGAACAATGCCTCCTGACAAATTTTGGGTGCTCTGTAAACATTTGTGGAATGTGAACGGGTGAATGAAACGAATATACAAATGACCTCTCTCCCCTATCTACCCTCAGAGATCATTTTATCTTACCAGCCAAGATGCCAACTGCATTTCCTAAGAATCAGAATCATTGCTGATGTCCACATTTTAGAATCAACAGCCACAGAATTCCACCATCTAGATGTTTGCTCTGAGGTTGTGAAGCTGAGGCTGAATATAGAGAGGAAATAATACAAACATGTTCCCCAACCTCACCCCAGTGGGGAGTGTCAAATCTAAGAGGAACATGCAAAAGGGATCCAATTAACCAAGGGAAAAACCAAGGGACAGAGATTTAATATACAATTGCCTTTGAAGAACCACATCTTATACACACCAGAGGTAGTCATTTAGCAAATTGCCTTCAAGCCACAGGAGGTAGTGTAACCTAGAGGCTAAGCACGTGGACTCTTGGGCCAAATGACCTGGGTTTGTTTCCCACCTCCACCACCTAAGAGTTTTGTGACCCTGAGGACCTTTCTACAGGTCTCAGGGCCTTCTGAGAGCCTCTAGATTTCCTGTAGAGTGCTTAGAGAAGGCCTGCCCGTGGTAAATGCTCAACCAATGTTAATGATCATGGCTGTAGTCGCCCAGGAATCCATCAAACGACCTTGAGCTCTTTGCCTGTCCTTCCAGCTCCCCACCACTTCATTCTCCTTTTCCTGCACGTCCAGTGTCACTTCCTAGTATGTCTTCATTTTTGCTAGACCCATCTCTTCTCCCTCAGCCCTCATCTTACGCATTCTTTCCTTTTCCCCTTGCTCTTCTTGTACCAGCTCGACCCTAGAGTTTCCTTGCACACTCATTCTCTCCATCCTCCCCGGGTGAGGACCCTGCTCAGGTCCCATCATCTCCTACCTGGCTCCTCCCACTCCCTCTCGTCTCTCTTGCCCTGCGATCATGTCATGCACTTTAGATGCTGTTAGTTGGAAGCCAGTCATACATTTTCTCTTCTCTTTCAAGGACCTCTGAGAAAGGACATTGGCCCTGGAATTGTCAGCTTTTGCCAAGCCTTTATCTCCATTCTTGTTTTCCCAGGTGCTGCCTGGCCTTGGAAAACAGTCCTACTTAGCCCAAAGGTGGAGGAGAGGGTTTCATTCATTCATTCAACAAATATTTATGGAGCACAAACTAAATGCTTGGGACAGGACCAGGCACACAGCATTCCTTCCCCATAGGAGCTACCATCTTCTGAAGGAGATTGACACTGACATACATATCGTTATAACACAGAACTATGTATGAAAGGTGATTGTAGTCTGGCTGATTGGGAAGAACATGGCTTTGGAGGCAGCCTGACTGGAGTTTGAATGCCAGCTCTACCACTAACTGGGTTTGTGACCTTGGGCAGTTTTCTGGCTTGGTTTCCCCATCTGACAAGGGGAGTGATAATCCACAGACTCACAGAGCTATTATTTTCTCTTTTCCTTTATTCTTTATTGCCCTTGGGCTTTCATTCCACTAGGTAGCCTAGGGATGAGTCGGTGGGAGAGGAGGGGCTTGGTCTTTAACTTGCCAATGATAGTATCTTAGTCTCTTTAGGCTTTAAGAGTCTCTGAAACAGCGGTCTCCAGGAGGGGTTCTCTGTTTCACAGCGTCCTTCCCTCATCCTCTTCTCAAAGATAGTGTCTAGGTGTAATGCAGAGGTTCTTAACTGATGGTGATTTTGCCTCCTAGGGAACATTAGGTGATGCCTGGAGACATTTTTGGTCATCACGCTGGGGAGCAGGGATGTTACTGGCATCTAGTGCGTAGAAGCCAGGGATGCTGCTAAACATCCTCCCATGCACAGGACAGCCCCCTGCCAACCCACACGTCAACAGCAGCAAGGTCAAGGAACCCTGGTATAGTGGAAAGTGCAGGAGACCTCCTGCCACCGGGCGCCCTTGCTGCTGCCTGTGGCTGGTGCCAGCACTGCCTCTCATCTGTCAGGTGGGCAGGCCTGCTCATCTCTGCTCTCCACCTTGGCTCTCACTGGCAGACCTCTCTGAATTTCAACTTTGACCTCTCACTGACCTCCCTGGTGGGGGTCACATTTCCCCTAACCACCTCAGCTCCTTGGCAGGTCTGGCTCTCCACTCAGAATTCTCCTGGCACTACCTCGGGCCCCCTCTCTGCCTCACTTTGCTGCACGGCCACTTCTACCCTGCTGTATGGACATGGGGTGCCCAGTACTGGGGGTCGCCTCCTGGAGCTCCTAATGGAAAGCAGATTCCCAAAGCCCCCTTGACTCTTAGCTTCCCCCTCAATCTATCAAAAACCTGGCTCTGCCCGGTGCCAGGATACCTGTTTGGAGTCAGGGCAGGGGGCAGAACTCATGAGTCTGACTATTTGCACCTCCTGCTTCTGTGCCATCAACTCAAGGCTTTCTTTCACTTCCCTGTCCTTCCAGGAAGGCCTTTCCTCTCCCTCTTCCCTGGAGCTGTGGAATGTCTGCAGGAGTGCGACCATGGGGGTGGGGTGACACAACACACCAGTTTAGTGTTTTCAAAATATTATTCCCCTTACGTACTCACTGTGGTCCTTCTGGCACAGGGCTCGTCTACCCTGAGCCCTCCAGTTTCCCTGCTATGGAAACAGAGCGTTGACAGTGACAGGGAAGTGACCCGACTGGGAAGTGACAGCTTCTCAACATTTGCCTGGGAACGACTTGCCCCTTCCTAGATTTCTCCTGGGAACCCACCCCTGAGTTATGAAGGATGCCCTATAGTGGAGTCAGCAGGCTCTTTCCCGGACTTTGAGTAGCAACAGGGCAGGTCAACACCTGTTCACTGTTTGCCTTGTTTATCTTGTTTTCTATGAGAAAAGCTGCAGCTTTTAACTGTTAATAAAGAGTATGGACAACAGTCACCTTGAGACAAGGGTTGAGACCTTGGCCATGTGTTTTATTTAACAACAATGCTTTACTCTGCTGATGCCAATCTGAGTCTTTGGAAACATTGTCCAAGAAATCAATTGCACTAATCTTACTATCCACTCCTGAATTGTTAAAATAAGAAAAAAAAAATGTATTTTTTCTTATATATTACATATAAGAAAAATATAAAATAAGAAAAAAATATCTTAAAGAAACACTGTTTCATTACATTATAATTTCTGCCTCCACTAATTATAATTTGGCAAATTTTTCATCATACAAGTGGCAAAATGCAATTAAATGGTGTCAGGTATGAAAGAAAAATAATGAAGTTTTCTTTTCATTGGTCATTAAAAACAAACCAACCAACCTTAGGGCTTTGCATACTTTTAATGGTTTTGTAATTTAGAATTCCTGCTTATATCACTTTATCTTTATAAAGGTGATAAAAAAAAGCATAACTGTTCATTTTATTATAAATTATACTTTTATGAACATCAGAAATGCAAACTTGCAGAGCTTCTGTTCATGTTTATATGTCAACTTACTTAAGTGCCAGCAGATGTTCTGTAATCAATAAGGCACAATTTATACACATTATCCTGAAGTGTCCTTGGCTGGAAATGTTGGTTGGCAATATCCAAATTATGGCTGAATATGAATGATGATAAACAAGAAGGGCACTAGCAATATGGCTCTTGTGGCAAGCTTTATTTCAGCAGGGGAAGCTAAGTAGCTATTGATTTGAATTAAGTTGGTAAGTCCAACCATGATTTTATGTAGCCTGATAAGTCCAATCCGGAGTTTAATGGTGCTATAATTAAACTTTGTGTTGTTAGGGACACACAATTGCTAGCAACCTTGCATTATTTTGCATAAAGTTTGCTCCTGGAGTCTATTTAGATGCAATAAAATAGCTGAAATAGCTCGTTTACATTGGCAATTAGCACATAAAATATAGTAGACATTTCTTCTGATGCCTGGTAATGCCAACCAAGAATAGAGACTAGTGCAGTCTATTAAATATCTTGAATTTGGATTGCTGTTTCATTCTAGGTCAATATTCCTCCATCTAGCTGCTATTAGAATCACCCGGAGAATTTAAAAACAAACAAACATGGGGCTTCATTCCAGACCAGTGGAATCAGGCTCTCTGGGCTTGGGGCCTGGGCATTGGGATTTAAAAAATATATATACAAGGTGTTTAAAATGTGCAGGCAGGGATTAGAACCTCTGCCCTAGGTGAAAAATACCTGACAAATAAGCTTGTTAAGAAAAGCTTTATGTAGTTCTAGTTTGCACTCAAATTAGTTTCTACTATGGTTTTATTTTAGCTAAATTACGGTAGTCTTCCCCCCAAAACTGATCTATGTAAGATCAAAGAAGGGTATAATTCAGTCTTCACAAACACTAGCAAGGCTGATCAGGGTTCTCAGGAAATAGGGAGTCGATTAATACGGTGAGACGATGGGGATCTGTGTTCTCAGTGGGCCTTCTCTCCTCCTTATGAGTGTGGAGTGATTTCTGGGGAACTCCCAAAAGAGTTAAAAGAATCCTTGACTGAGTCTGAAGAAGCAGGTTTTGCATCCCAGCCCTGCTGCTTCCTGGTGCTGACCTCTGGGACCCTGAGTAGTGGGAACTGCAGCATGAGTAGCCCCATGGGAACTGGTTGGGAACACAGACTCTCCACTGCACCCAGGCCACCAAACCAGACTGTGTTTCACAAGGTCCCCAGGGGCTTCTGTGTAGATTTAGAGCAGGTCAGTAGACCCCTGGGATCCTTCCATTCCACTTATTAGCAATGAGGCGGAGGGGGTCCTAATATCTCTTCTACTTCCCCTCAGGTTGACTGTGAGGACAGAGTATATCGGATGAAAGCATTTTTGCAAACTGTAAGGTATTTTATACCATCTTTGTTGCTGTAAATTTTGAGATGATTATACTGAATTTTGAAAGTACCAACTACTTTGTTCAAGAACTCTTCTAGATTTCCTCCAGCTGTTTTATGAGCAAACAAGCCAGATTTTCTTCTGGAGCATAAATGAGCTGTAAATACTACGTGAGAGTGGAATAATGCAGCCAAAAAATACTATAGCGTTTGCCTCAGTTTCCTCATCCATAAAATGGGGGAAATAATCCTGTCTCGGAGAATTGTTCTGAGAAGTGAGATCAGGCATGCAACGTGCTGAGTGAGTGTATTGGAAGCAGTCCAGGGTAGGGAGGGACCATCACATCAGGGTTTTGAGGGGAGGCCCCGAGTGGGTGACACAGAATGCGGGGAGGCAGGAGGGAAGAGAAGGCAGGGCATGGTGAGGCCAAGAGGCCAGGCAGGGCCAGATGAGGCCACCAAGGCACGTTTGGTGAACTCATCTCATGGCAGTGGCAGGAGTGGGAAATCAGGCTGGCTGGGTGGGTTGGAGGCAGATGGTAGGGGGATGAAGGGTGAGTCCACTGGGAGGTGCGGGCTTCTGAAGGCAGAGAGAACCACCAAGGGTTCTGTGTTAAGAGTGACGTGAGCAAAGCAGGTCTGTGTTTATTGTTCTTCCCAGGCAAGCTTGACCCTCAAACCATAGAAGCAGCTCTCCAGACCCTGGGCTTTGATCTCAACCATTACTATTGTTTACCTTTTGGGGAGTACCTTGGGCATTCATAAAGTGCCATGTAATCAGTTTTGTTAGTTGACAGATAAGATTAATTAGATTTTTGAAGCAAGCGAGGACTGGACTTGGCTTTGAAAAACTCAGGGACTAAAGGAAACAGTGTTGGAGGCTTAGCTGGTGGTTCTCCTTTCTGAAAATCTATCAGGTGTGATGCCCTCAGTAAAATTTTTAGAATGCAGATTGTCATACCAAGAGTTTTGCAGAATTAGACAAAAGGGGGAAGCCTGGTTCCTGCCTTCAAGGAGATTAAGACCTCATTCAGGAGGGGTGGGAGTGGTGGATTAATACAGAATGGAGTCTTTTTAAATATATACATTACAGTACTTACAGAAAGTGCTGGAATTGGGAGGCAGGAATGTGATATGAGACAGCCCTGGAGCCATCTTTTATACCACTATATTGCAGCAGAATTGGCATAGAATGACTGTGTTTATAACTAATTGTCCTACTTTCTAGAGTTTAATGGAAATAATATGCAAATTACTAATGAATTTCTGTTACTTTACATACTACTTATCCAACTAAGCTGGGGCACAATAAACAAAATTATAAAGCATTTCCATTTCCATTGAGGGGAGTAATCATTTAAAGTAAAATTTTCTGCCTTAAGAAATGGCTAATAGTGGTTCTCCATAAATGAAAATGCCATTGGGTTTCTAAATGTATATTTGAATTTTATAAATTGTACTTTTCTTACCAAGAAACCTAGTTCAACCTATATTTTTATATGATATGGTTCTCTAATTAAAGTGTTAGAAATGGTCATACCAACCAAACAAATGGTTTTAATTAAAGTACCAACAGGATAATTAATAGATTTACTAAGTTTTCTTCACTGCTTTAGAGAACTCTGAAAACTCAGTTTTATAGAATAGTTACATACATGCCAAAGGACTTCCACAAGAGTGATTAATTCAAGGATTATTTATGCAAAAGTCAGTCTTACAGTGTGAAACACATCCAGTAGCTATCACTCAAGGGTTTAGTTAGAAAGACAGAAACCATCTTAGGTATGTCAAGTAGTAAGGAATTTAATAGAAGGAATTAGATGCTTATGGAGAAGTTGAACGGGCTTACGGAACATAAGTTGGGAGAGGCAGTCTGTACCACTTTAGACTTATTATAAGAAGTAGCAGTTACCACTCAGATCAAGAAAACTACGGAAAACTGCCACCCATGGCCAGAGGTGGTCAAAGCTGGCCTGCAGCACCCAGGCTGATAACTAGAAAGGGAAATCTTAGAGGTTGCCACAAAATGTCACATCTGCTGAAGCCTGTACCTTCCAAATCTTGTTCAAGGGCACACCATCTGCAGAATATATTCCTTATCAAGAAACACAAAAGAAATGGAGTCTGGGACATGTAGTTATCAGGCTTTTAATCCTGGGAAACAGGAGACAGCATACAAAGGGGTGGAGATGACGGCTAGTTGCCAAAAATAATAGCAAAAGAAGTTTGGGATATTATTCCCATTTTACAGGTGAAGAAACTGAGACACAGAGATAAGGTAATTTGTCTACGGTCACATAGCATCAGACTTAAAACCCAGTCTGATTTAAGAATATGGCAGATACCCCCCAAACTTAATTTGCATTCTTGGCATTGACTAACCCTCATTAGCTCACATTCTTTTAGGCTATATAATTTTTTAAAAATCTATTAAAAGGAGATTATTTTGGCTACTTCTTATGTGATGGTATTTCCAAATTTGCTAATCTTTTCAACTTCTTCCAGCAAATGTGATCTTGCAATTGTTGTAAGCTCTCTAGATATGAAGTTTTGGTTTGGTAATATTTTAGGAAGCAGGTGAAGGATATTTGTGTCATGATGACTAAGTCCAGGCTTTAAGCCAAATTACACCACAGACAATGTCTACAAAATCTCTAAAATACGCCCACATTTCTTTCTCTACTTTTCTGTTAGAGTTCCTTATCGATCTTGGCTTAAAATGAAGATGTAAGTGAAGGAACATAATTGACATTCACTGATTATGACCCCAGAAAGCCAATAGACCAAGAAGAAAGAAGGTATATTTGGTAGAACTCATTTATTCATTCATTAACAAATATTAACTGAGTAGTTACTATGTACTTTGTTGGATGCTGGGGGGTAGGGCGAGGGAATTCATTTACTCATTCAACAAATATCCATAGTGCTATGTACTGGGTATTCTCTACTTGGCCACCCCCTTTCCTACTCCCCAGTTTCACCCAGATCCATTCTCTTCCCTTCTCTGCTCTGCTCTGTCCCCCAGGAGGTTGGATCCTACAGTCTGCGTTGTCTGACCTCCCTTGCTTGCTGGCTTCCAGTTGGGTTTGGTCACTGGGAGGCCACAGCAGGCAAGTGAAGGGCAAGAGAAGTGAGAATTGAGGTTTTGTCCTTGACCCCTTTCTACCTGCACTTCATTTCTGACAGTGGATGTGTGCCTCCCTTATTGGAGCTACCGCTGGGGGACCCACTACCCCACAGTTCCAACCCTCACTGGGTTCTGGTGACACTGTCTCCTCCCCTTGTCCCTTTAGCCCTATGACTGGGAATGGCTTCCCACTTTTGCTAGTCCCTGGTGCCTAACTCCCTTGTTTCCATTACTCTTGTCCTCACTTCTCTAAGCAGAACCTTCATTAAATTTTCATCATTTACACCATCTAAGGTATCAATTGCTGACTCTCCCCACAGATCACCAGAATAACCTGTTGATCAAACAAAGCTGAGTTTATTACTGTTCTAAGGGAAAGCATCACCTTGGCGGTACCGCTGAACCATTAGTAATGTCTCAGAAGGGGTATATTTTAGAGTCTGTGTTCACATGGTTTAAGGTAGGTCTTTAAATTCAGGAACCTAATTATAATTGGACAAAGATTATGATCAGAATTTAGGATTGGCGAACACAACAAAGATGGGAGAGTTTTGAAATGAGTCTTGATGAATAAACAGTTGTTTGATAGGCAAACAGATTTGCCCAGTTGAGGGAACTAATGTCCTGAGCAGGAGGAATTTACCAAAATGAACAACCTATTGTCCTGAGAAGCTGGCTGGTTGAGCAATCTATTGTTCAGATAAATGAGTATTTGAGGTTATTTATTGGTTTACAGCCTTATCTTCCAAGGCCAGAACTTCCTCCAACAAATAGTAAAGCCATGGTGATGAGGTGCCGTAGTCTTTGTCCTACTAATGAAGCCACGGGGGGCGGCAGGCATCTGACAGGCAATTTAGTCCCCACTTTGTCATCATTCTTCAGCTGGAGCTGGAAGGTAGAGTATTGCCAGCTGGGGCATGATTGATCCAGATCTCCAGTGCTGTTTGGGTTATGATTGTGTATCAAGTTTCTGGGGGTGTTTGTTTCAACCTCTTGGTATTGCTGAATGATCATTTGTTAGCTCATGGGATGAGATAATGGTTGAACGGCAGCATTAAAAACTCTGGAGAACACATGTGTAAATAGAGCATCACTGACACTAAGAGAAGGATTATGGTCAGTTTGCAGTACACTTCCATGCTCGGAGCCAAACGTGCCCAAATTAAACCAAGACGACAGATCTCATCCCTAGTCTGAAGAGCCTTTGGAACCAGATGTGGGGGTATGAGCCAAATCACCTAATTTTGTGGGTTTTTTTTGATTGGTGTTTTGGATCTTTTTTAGTAATAGCAAAGATCCCAGAGAATTCTGTAGGGCTGTAAGGACAACATTCTTCCCTTAAAATAACACCCGTTCCCCCTTAAGAGGCCAGTATTATATCTAAAGAGGCTCTATTTAGCAGATGATAGGAGAAAACTGGATTGAAAATGAAATGTTTTACTGGCTTAAGAGGGAAACAAGAGACTATAGCTTGGCCTGGAAATAGAAGCTGGATTTGATTAAGAAGCTGATTTCATCATAGGTGGCTTCACGTGGCCAGCTAAGGGACTCCAAAGTTAGCTGGAAAAAGCTCTTTTTTAAAAATAATAGTATTTCTCCTTTAGTCTGGTATTAGTTTCCTGGCTGCTAAAACAAATACCATACAAGGAGTTGGCTTAACAGTAGGAATTTATTGGCTCACAGTTTCAGAGACTAGAAAGCTGGCATTCCCCCAGGGTTGGTATCTTCTGGCTGGCTGGCAATCTTTGGGGTTCCTTGGCTTTTCTGTCACATGACAATGCACATGGTGACGTCTTCTTTCTCTTCCGGGTTCCACTAACTTTCGCCTTATGGCTGTTCCTCATGGCTTCTCTTTCCTTGTCCAATTTCCTTTTCTTATACAAACTTCAGCCCTATTGGATTAAGGCCCACCCTCATGCAGTTTGGGCACACCTTAACTACAATATCTTCAAAGGTCCTATTTACAAATGGGCTTACACACACCAGACCAGGGGTTGGGACCTGGAGAAATGGTTTAATCCCCAAAAAGTTCTATTACTTGTAATCTGCTGTGAGGTTAGATTGCTTCTTTAGCTACATTTTAAAAGCATTTTCTACTCACCACTAATATGCAACCCCTAATAGAGTAAGGTGAGAACATTTTATTGTAGTGATTTGTTTACTGGTCTGTCATCCCGCTGGACTGTGAGGTCCTCAAGGGCAGAAACTGTATCTTAGTCACGGAGCATCCGCAGCTCTTAGCGCAATGTCTGATGGGTGATAAGTGCTCAGTAAGTGTTTGGAATGGAAAACTAAATGACTAATGCCTTGTCTTCCACTATTCCAGGAACCCAGGTATTACCTAGGGCTCAAGGTCAGCATGAGTTCGTGGTCTGTGCTCACCATGGAGAAGGCTTTGGCATTTTTCTTGATTCCCCAAAATAAATCAGTGAGAAATAAATGTTTACTCTAAGATGGTTGCTTTTGTTGGCGGGAAGGGTGTACCTTGTGAATGACCGATTAGGCAGGTGGCCTCTCCCCAGTTGTCACTCCTCTAACAGCCAGTTCCCCCCTTTTCCCCACTCCCCCTGCCTATGCCCACACCCCTGCCTTCCACATCCACCCCTCCCTGCATTTTGTCCCATCAGCTATGCTGGAGAAACCCCGTCCTCTTCTCACAGCTCCTCAGCCCCACTCCGCACCCATTCTCCTCCTCTGCTCTGGAGCCTCACCTCCTTCATACCTTCAGCAAACAAAGGACCTTCTAATTACCAGGACCCACCCCCTAACAAAGAGGCCAAAGGAATGTAAATAACTAATGAATTTTTCCCTTTCACAGTTTTTTCCTTGTCTCACCTAGATGTCTAAGTGGCCTCTTATCTCCTTGAATTCCCCTCCTCTTCCTTCTTTTGTCAAATTGCTGCTTAGCCTTAGAGAGAGACGGGAGACCTCACCTCCTCAAGGAGGCTGTCAGAATAGCCAACATTCACATCCTGCTTACCCGGTGCCAGCCACTGGTCTCTAAGTCATATTAACTCATTTAAATCCTCATAATAAGCCTAGGAAGTAGGTGCGATTATTATCCCTATTTCACAAGTCAGGGAACTGAAGCACAGGGAGGCTAACTAAGCAATGAGCCTCAAGTCACATAAGTAATAAATAGTTGAGTTAGTAAGTGGTCAGGTTTGGCTAGAGTCTGTGTTCTTCACCCCTCTGGAAATCGCCTCTTTGAAGAACAACACTGAACATAATGGACACACCTAAGACATGTTTGCAAGACCTGTGGGTTAGTATTTCAAACAGATTGCTGTCTCCCATCAGCAGGGATCTAACTCTCTTTTTCTTGGCATTGCTTCTGACTTGTACCAGGCTGACTTCATAGTAATTTCTCATAGATGCTTATGAAATTGGGAAGCAGGGTAGTGAAATAGGAAGACCAGGATCTTCAGAGGCAAATGGACCTGGTTTCAATACTAGTTCTCCCATGAACCTGTTAGTTGGGTGTATTAGTTTTCTAGGAGTGACATGATGAATTACCACACACTAGGTGGCTTAAAACAACACACATTTAATCTCTCACAGTTCAGGAGGCTAGATGTCTGAAATCAAGTTGTTGGCAGGGTTGGTTGCTTCTGGATGCTTTGAGGGAGAGTCTGTTCGATGCCTTTCTCCTAATTTCTGTTGGCTCCAGGCAATTTGTGGCGGTCCTTGGCTTGTAGCTACACCATTTCAATCTCTGCCCTCTTTCTTATGTGTCCTCTCCTCTTCATATGAGGACACCTTAGCCCAGTATGACTCCGTCTTAACTACATCTATAAAAACCTTATTTCCAAATAATGTCACATTCTGAGCTTCCAGGTGGGTATGAATTTTGGGGGATACTACTCAATCCACTATAGTAGGCAAGTTACTTACCCTTTTGGGAACTCAACTTTGTCTGCTGAAAATAGAGGTGATCATACTCACCTCACAGTTTCACTATAAGGATTAAATGAGGTAAGGCCTAGAAAATGCCATAGCAGACATTCAGAAGTCTGTCTGCCCGGCATGTCTGTCTGCTGGGAAGTGCAACCCCTTCATCAGGGAATGGCTGCTTCACAATGCAGGGTCCTAAATGGTGTGGACATCTTACTTGTCCTCTCCCCACCTGTAATGATGATTCCAGCCAGACTCTTACCTCTCTCCATGCTTTCCAACTGGCAAATGGGCACATACCTCACTCTCTACCACTAGGACCTTCCTGGGACTTTTCAAACTGAAGTTGGAGGAGGCAGACTTTTCCTCACTTGCGGTGGAGCAAGGAGGGAACGAGAACCTGCCAGGATCCATGGTTATAGCAGTGGGAAGAAAATCGGTCTGGGCAAAAAGAATTTGTTGATGTTAATCAGCTTTACTGAGGTCAATTGACATACTCTGAAGTCCATATATTTATAGTGTATAACTTGAAAAGTTTCGACATATGTGTCCATCCATGAAACCATGAGCACAATCAAGAGGGTGAATATATATCCAACTTCCCCATAGTTTCCTTTTCCCTCTTTCAATCCCCCCCTCTCACCTCCTCAATCCCCCAGTAACCATTGTACTGCCTTCTATCACTATAGATTACTTTTCATTTTCTAGAGTTTTATAAAATGGAATCATAGAATATATACCCCTTTTTATCAGGCTTTATTCCCACTCAATTGTCTTAAGATTTCTCCATGACATTGCATGTATCAATAGTTCATTACTTTTTATTGCTGAGTAATATTCCTTTATATGGTTATACCATAATTTGTTTATCTGTTCACCTGTTAGTGGATATTTGGATATTACCAAAAACTGCTATGAACATTCATGTACATAGTCTTTGTATGAACATACATTTCCTTTTCTCTTGGGTGAATACCTAGGAGTGGAATGGCAGGATATATGGTAGGCGCTTAACTTTCGAAGAAATTGTCAAACTGATTTCCAAAGTGGTTGCACCATTTAATGTTCCCACCAGCAATGTACGAGAGCTCTAGTTCCTCTACATCATTACTGACACTTGATACGGTCAGTCTTTTTAATTTTAGCCATTCTAATAGACATATGGTGATGTCTCATTATGGATTTAATTTGCATTTCCCTAATGACCAATAAGGTTGTGCATCTTTTCATGTGCTTATTTTTTTTATCTGTATATCTTCTTTTGTGAAGTGTCTGGTCAAATCTTTTGTCACTTTTTATTGGATTGTCTGTTTTCTTATTGTTGATTTTTGAGAGTACTTTATATATTCTATATTAAAGTCCTTTATCTGATACATGCTTTGCAAACATTTTCTCCCAGTCCCTTAGCAGAAGAACAGAAGTGTTTAAGTTTGATGAAGTACAAGTAATCAGTTTGTTCTTTTGTCAGATTTATCCCTAAATACTTCATATTTTTGGTGCTGTTGTGAACAATATTCTTTTTAAAATTTCCATTTCTGATTCCTTGTTGCTAGTATATAGAAATATAATTAATTTCCATATATTCGTCTTTTATCCTGAAATCTTGCTAAACCCATTTATTGGTTGTAGTAGTTTTTTTGTAGATTCTATTGGATTTTCTATGTAAAATGTTCATGTCATTTGTAAATAAAGACAATTTTATTTCTTCCATTACAGTATGTTTTTTTTTTTTTTTTTTTTTGGCCAGGTGTTTTCAAATTTTCTGAAGTACAGTACAGACCCTCGAGCTGCCTCATTCCCTTTCCTCCCCTCTCCCCCTCCAGGGACAGGGTCAGGCCCTCTCAGGAGCACTTCCCTGCCTTTGCTGCCGGGGCTGCTGGAACTCGTGCTGTAGCTGAGCAAGTCTCCCTCTGTCGCTCTGACTGCCACACGAAGTCCTGGAACTGGAATTCGTGTCCTTTCATTTCCGCTGTGGTATAGTCCAGCTCCTTCCCCACTGTGGCCAGGGCCTCCCCCAGCTCCTTTCTGACCAGCACAGGACACAGAAGTTTGGAAGCCGCCTTGGATCCAGCACTAGGACCAGTTCCTCCTTCATGGTATTATTTTCTGTTAGCTATGCCTCCAGCTTCTGCCACCCTGATATGGACTTACTCACGTTCTTCTGAAGTTGTTGATATTTCTCCTCTTCTCTCTGTAGCTTCTTCTGGATCAGCTCAGCCATGGCTGGGGTGGAAGATATTCTCCCTTCAGGATTACCTTCCATTCCAATCTTGATGTCTTTTATTTCTTCTTTTCCCTTCCTTCCTTCCTTCATCTCCTTCCTTCTTTCCTTCCTTCCTTCCTTCCTTCCTTCCTTCCTTCCTATTTCTTTTCTCTTCTTCCCTTCTCTCTTTTCCTTCTTTTCCTCTTTCTCTTTCTTTTTTTCCTTTTTCCTTTTCTCTTCTTTTCTTCTCTCTCTTCCTTCCTCCCTCCATTCCTTTCTCTCTTTCTTTCTCTTCCTCTCTCCCTTCCCCCTCCCTTTCTCCCTTTTTCCCTTTTTCCTTTCTTCTTTTCTTTTCTTTTCTTGTCCTGTCTTTTCCTGTCTTTTCTTTCTTCTTGACTGATTCCACTGACTGGAATCTGCAGTACAATGTTGACTAGAAGTGATAAAAGTGGACATCCCTGCCTTGTATATAATCTTAGGGGGGCTGTATGCATTTGTCTTTTAGCAATAAGTAAATTAAGTATGATGTTTAATTAAGTATGTACTTGGTTGTAGAGGCCCTTTATCAGATTGAGGAAATTCTCTTCTATTCACAATTTTCTGAGAATTTTTATTGGAAATGGATGTTGAATTTTGTCAAATGTTTTTCTGCATCTACTGAGATGATCATATGGTTTTATATTTATTTTATTAACATTAATTACAGTGATTCATTTTTTAATGTTAAATCAACCCTGCATTCCTGAGATTAACCCCATTTGGTAATGATGTATTATCCTTTTAATATATTGTTGGAGTAAATATCCTAAAATTTCATTGGGAAATTTTCCCTCCTGACCAATTTTTTTTGAAGTGTTTGTGTAAAATTGTTGCTATTTCTTCCTTAAATATTTGTTAGAATTTACTAAAGAAGCCATCTGCACCTGGAATTTTCTTTGTGGGAAGGTTTTTAACTATTATTTCGATTTCTTTAACAGATATAAAGATATTCAGGTTATCTATTTTTTTCTTGAGTAAGCTTTTGTAATATGTGTCTTTCAAGGAATTTTTTATTTCATCTAAGTTGTTGAATATATAGGTATAAAGTTGTAATAGTATTCCCTTATTGTCCTTTTAATATCCTTAGAATCTGTAGTGATGTCTCCTCTCTCATTTCTGATATTGGTAATTTGTGTCCTCTCTCTTGATCCTGATCAGTCTGAGTCTGATTATAGGTTTGTTAATTTTATTGAACTTCTCAAAGAAACAGCTTTTGGCTTTACCAATTTTTTTTCTATTGTTTTTCTGTTTTCTGTAGGACAAAATGAATTTTTTAGAAGCACAAATAAGGGACGGAGTGAAAAAATTCCTGATTCTTCTTTTATTGGTTAAACTAGATATTTTAAATGAAATTTTATTGAGATATATCTACACAGCATATGAATCATCTGAAGTATACAATCACTGGTTCACAGTATCATCACACAGTTGTGCACACAGCCCCATTATCAAATTTAGAACATTTTCATTACTCCAGGAAAGAAATAAAGAAATAAAAATACAAAGGAAAACCCTAATCCTCCCATACCCCTTAACCCCCCTATTATTGACCCATAGTATTGGTGTGGTACATTTGTTACTGTTGATGAAAGAATCTTAAAATATTACTGTTAACTATAGTCCATAGTTTGCAATAGGTACGTTTTCCCCCATATATCCCTGTATTATAAACTCCTTATAATAGTGTCACAAACTACTTTAGTTCAAGAACCTTTTTATATTTGTATAGTTAATCACAGACATTGCCCACCAAAAGATTCACTGTGTTGTACATTCCCATGTTTTAACCTCCAACTTTCCTCTGGTGACAACATGACTCTAAACTTCTGCCTTCCACCACACTCACACAGTTTCAGCCCTGTTAATTATTCTCACAATAACGTGCTACCATCACCTCTGTCCATTTCCAAGTGTTTAAGTTCACTCTAGTTAAACATTCTGCACATATTAAGTAACTGCTCTCCATTCTTTAGCCTCATTCTATGTCCTGGTAACCTATATTCCATATTTTATGAGTATAAATATTAAAATTATTTCATATCAGTAAGATCATAAAATATTTTTCCTTTTGTGTCTGACTTACTTCACTTAACATGTCCTCAAGAGTCATCCATGTTGTTGTGTGCTTCAGAACTTCATTCCTTCTTACTGCTGAATAATATTCCATCATATGTATATATCACATTTTGTTTATCCATTCACCTGTTGATGGACATTTGGATTGTTTCCATCTGTTGGCAATTGTGAATAATGCTGCTATGAACATTGGTGTTCAAATATCTGTTCCTGTCCCTGCTTTCAGATCTTCTGGGTATAGCCTGAGTAGCAGGATTGCAAGGTCATAAATCAACTCTATACTTAGCTTCCTGAGGAACTGCCAAACTGTCTTCCACAGTGGCTGTACCATTTTACATTCCCATCATCAATGAATAAGTGTTCCAATTTCTCCACATCCTCTCCAACACTTGTAGTTTCCTGTTAGTTTAATAGCAGCCATTCTAGTGGGTGTGAGATGATATTTCATTGTGGTTTTGATTTGCATTTCCCTAATCACCAGTGAAGCTGAGCATCTCTTCTTGTGCTTCTTAGCCATCTGTATTTCCTCTTTAGAGAAACGTCTATTCATGTCCTTTGCCCATTTTTAAATTGGGTTGTTTGTGTTTTTATTGTTGACTTGTAGGATTTCTTTATATATTCTGGATATCAAATCCTTATCAGATATGTGGTTTCCAAATATTTTCTCCCATTGAGTTGGTTGCCTTTTCACCCTTTTGACAAAATCCTTTGAAGTACTGAGGTATTCAATTTTGAAGAGTTCCCATTTATCTGTTTTTTCTTTTGTTGCTTGTGCTTTGGGTGTAAAGTCCAAGAAACTACCACCTATCACTAGATCTTGAAGATGCTTGCCTATATTTTCTTCTAGGAGTTTTACGGTACTGGTTCTTATATTTAGTTCTTTGATCCATTTTGAATTAATGTAAACTAGTTTTTAATGCATAATAGATACTCAAGAGGTCATGTTTCCCTCTACTTCAGTACTTTTCTTTGTTTCCCTCTACTTCAGTACTACAGTAATTTTTTATTATTTTCCGAATATACACAATACCCCTGCTGGCCATTTCCTCTTTAGTATTTTGATTGAACAGAGCCATGCATTTATTAGCATTCTTCTGGTTATATGATTATCTTGAACTAACTTTGATCAAGCCATTTACCATGTTGGGCCTCTGATTTTCTCATTTTTGAGATGAAGGGGCAGGTTTTTTCTTCTGACTGTGGGTTGTGATCCATTAGTGGGTCCTGCATTCCATATGGTGGGTCACAACCAACTTTGCAAAAATGAAATAGAGTAAAATAAAAATATCAGATGGCCTCACATATAGTGAGGGTAAGTATTGTCTCATGAAAGTTCTATTTCAATTTTACATATATGAACATATTTACTGGGTAGTAATACAAAATGTATTTATGGTGGGTCAGGGGAAAAAACTTACAAAATACTGGATTATATGATCTCTAAGTACCTTTATTTTTTTTTAATTCTTTAGTCTGCATAATGAGTGTTTTTCTCACTCTCATTGCATAGTATAAATTTCGACATGTTGCTGAACAATGTTTTGCATGTAAATAGAAAAGATAAATAGCCTTATGATTTGGAAGGTACAGCGTGTAAGGAATTGGACCATTCATCATATTGGCCCTTCTAGATTTTTATCATAAAATTGCTGTTATTAAATATTTGGTGTGATTAAAACCATTATTATGAGTATGAGCAATTTTATTTTCAATAATTTCCAAACTTTAAATATATTTACATTCTTTTGAACTCCTTTTGATTTTTCATGTGTATTTATACATTTTATTT
Source organism: Choloepus didactylus (assembly GCF_015220235.1). Classification (NCBI taxonomy): domain Eukaryota; kingdom Metazoa; phylum Chordata; class Mammalia; order Pilosa; family Megalonychidae; genus Choloepus; species Choloepus didactylus. The sequence goes on along the minus strand of NC_051311.1, from coordinate 135,636,333 downwards.
GGTTTATATATATATTTATACATTTTATCTGGATATATATCATGTCCTTATTATGTTCTGAGCCACAGCATTTTCTTATAAAGATTTCTACATATAAATCTCCCTACATAGTGAAAGCTGACACACTTCAGAATTGTTACAGCTATATGCAATCCACTTATAATAATATGTGAAGAGCTTGATTTAAATTAGCAACAAGCTACACAATAATTTACATTACCGGGAACTTTTGTCCATGGCAACGACCATATCTGACCATAATTTGTGTGTTTTACTTGGGCAGGCATGACTCTTATTTTAGGAGCTGGCAATTCATGATGTTAGACAACTGAGTAAAGTGGGTTTTTTTTTAAACTTCATTTATCAAAGAAATTAAAAAAAAAACATTTCAAATGAAACAAAACAAAGGAATAAGAAAAACAAATACCCAAAAATAACTACATTGTGTTATTTTATTTGTTTGTTGGTTTATAAAGTGTTTAAAGGGACAAGGTCTTGGAGCTGTTAAGCGTTTTCTGTCAAGTAAAGCTGAGTGTCATGCTGGGACACAGGCAGTGTCAGGGATAGCAGAAATGGTCAGATAAGGGCTGTGGCCAGAAGAGTTGGATCTGGAGAAGGTCCTAGATCCACAGAGCAGACCTCGAACATCTACTAACCCCATTCAACTCCCCATTTTACGGATGAGGAAATTGAGCCTCAGCTGGTGACTTTCCCTGTTTACGGATGACAAGTTGCAAATCTTGGATCTTCTGACTACATGACCTTAGCTTGATTCAGAAATTTTAGGAGATGAAGAACCTGAAGACACCAGAAATGAAGAAGGAGCAAGACGATACTACAAAGTATGCAATCTCAAAAGCTGAGACATTGGTCAGAGAGTGGGCTAGTTTTCATGGTCAGAGTGGAAAATGAAGTTGGGAACGCAGAGAGCTCACAACACAGAAAGTCAGGACAGTAAATGTAAGATAACCACAAGTGAGCTCAGTGCTGCGGCAAAACACATTGGGACTAGAAGCTTCCCTTATACTGGGACAGGAGTTGGAATGAAAATGTGAGCAAGCCCAGCCAAGCGTGCAGAGAAGACTTTGGCTGAGCAGAGAAAGGCAAATCCTTTTACAGTGTGGTTCTGACATGCAGACAAACGCAAAGAAAGTTCTGGGACAGAAGGAGCAAATTTCTTCTATCACATAGGGTTGCCAGACAAAATACAGGAAGCCCAGTTAAATTTGGACTTCAGATAAACCACAAATAATTTGTTAGTGTAAGTATGTACTAAATATCACACATGACATATTTATACTAAAACATTATTCATGGTTTTTATTTCCTAAACCTTGCAACTGCTGTTACAACCAGAGTAGTGAGAAATAAGATTAGTGTCTATGGTGGCATCAGGTTCAAAATAGGCTTTTTGGAGCTGTGTGGCTCTCTCTTGCCACCCTGCAGGCTTGTGCACAGCAAATACACAAACATGCTGTAGTTTTATCTTTCCATTTAAATAAATAGGCTGTAGTTTTACAAAAGACTCCATTGCTATGGCTTTTAGGCTTTCAGACTTATGCTCATCCCTGTAAGTTTACAGAAGCGTTGAAGTTCACAAACCGGTTACAGAGCCTGCAGATGGGGGGAAATTGCTCCCAGTGTGGAAGGGCCACGGGCTGATCAAAGCCTTGCAGGACAAACACTTCCTGCCTCCAGCAAGGAGCAGCTGCTGCACCAGTTACAGACAGAAAGCTGGCGTGAAGTTCATTGGCAATGCACTCCGTCGATGTAAAAGCATGCATTAAAAAAAAATAGCTGTAATAGTTTGCTCCAAGATATTTCTACTCTCTATCAATTTAGTTGTAATTATCTTAAGGAAAACTGGTTTGCAGAAATCTCAGCTTGGAAAGTAAGCACAAGAGTCACTCACTGCTACAGGAAATGCTGTACCAGAATGTTTCTTGCAGTACTGTTGGTGGTGATAAGAAAAAGAAAAGAAAAAACCAAATGTCCGTCTAAATGGGCATGATTGGGTGAATCATTATATATGTACAGTGTGGGATATTTTACAGCTCTGACAGTTATCAAACACAATGAGAAGGAACCTAATACTGAAATGGAGGCATATCTGTACTATATTATGAAAAAAAGTTAGAGTATAATTTAAACAATAGAACTCATTTTAATAAAAAGAATGAAAACAAAAGCTAAAAATCCACCAAGATATCAGTAAATATATACATATATTTGCAGGAGAAGGATGTAGAAGGATCCACATCAAATTGTCAATATTCATCACCTGGCATGAAATAGGAGCTGAAATATTAATGGGCTGGTGGGAAGATTATTTAGCTTTTTGTTTGTTTGGACTTCTCTGTATTCTTTGACTTATTGCAACAAGAGGTGTTAGTTATGAAGTTAAGAAAAGAATTAATACAAAATAAAATGTAAAAAGTTGTATGACATACATAAAAACAGATTCACTGAAGCACTTCTTTAAACAGTGGATTCCCTACTAAACTTCCCCGCTCCCTCATTTCACCTTACAAATTTAAAATATGACTCGATTCCAAAATTTTAGTTGACAAGCAATTTTTTTAGAAACGTACTTTTGCACTGTGGTATACTTAGACCCTTTATCCAATGAAGCTAAAGGGAAGTAGGATTTTTTTTTTTTTTAATCTTCATTTTATTGAGATATATTCACATACCATGCAGTCATACAAAACAAATCGTACATTCGATTGTTCACAGTACCATTACATAGTTGTACATTCATCACCTAAATCAATCCCTGACACCTTCATTAGCACACACACAAAAATAATAAGAATAATAATTAAAGTGAAAAAGAGCAATTGAAGTAAAAAAGAACACTGGGTACCTTGGTCTGTTTGTTTGTTTGTTTTCTTCCCCTATTTTTCTACTCATCCATCCATAAACTAGACAAAGTGGAGTGTGGTCCTTATGGTTTTCCCAATCCCATTGTCACCCCTCATAAGCTACATTTTTATACAATTGTCTTCGAGATTCATGGGTTCTGGGTTGTAGCTTGATAGTTTCAGGTATCCACCAGCTACCCCAATTCTTTAGAACCTAAAAAGGGTTGTCTAAAGTGTGCGTAAGAGTGCCCACCAGAGTGACCTCTCGTCTCCTTTTGGAATCTCTCTGCCACTGAAGCTTATTTCATTTCCTTTCACATCCCCCTTTTGGTCAAGAAGATGTTCTCCGTCCCACGATGCCGGGTCTACATTCCTCCCCGGGAGTCATATTCCATGTTGCCAGGGAGATTCACTCCCCTGGGTGTCTGATCCCACGTAGGGGGGAGTGCAGTGATTTCACCTTTCAAGTTGGCTTAGCTAGAGAGACAGGGCCACATCTGAGCAACAAAGAGGCATTCGGGAGGAGGCTCTTAGGCACAATTATAGGGAGGCCTAGCCTCTCCTTTGCAGCAACCGTCAGGGAAGTAGGATTTTGGCTTATTTGGGGAAAATGCTAGAAGTTATGAGAAAACTGTGATGAGTTAATGGTAAAATAAGCATTACCAGGAATTCCAGGCCAAGCGCTCAGGCTTAGCTATCTGTTTTAAGTTACCCAGCAGATGCACTGCATATCTTCCATTCAATTAAGAAACAGTATGTGTTTTGGGTATATTTGTAAAGTCTTATTTTAAGTGGTGTGTTCATTCTCTGCTTGTATCATTCTTTCATCCAGCCAGCATCTGAGGGCCCAATTTTGAGGTCTCTATTCTTTATACTGAGCAGTGTGCTACTTTGGTGTTTTATAGACTGAGCCTTTTGTTGATTGTCTGCTCTGGAAAGTTATATCTGCTTAGATCCACGAACAAAAAGTATTAGAATCCAGTGACCATATTTTCTGAACCAAAAATATGGACTAGTGATGGTCTTGGAATTGGGATTTCCTGAAAATCCACATACATAGTTAACCATGGGCACAGTCAGCTGATGTGCTGGAGGCTGCAAGCTGCCCACCTGGGTTCATTCTCCCCTCTTCCTTCCAACAGAATTGTACCTGGGCATGCAGCTGCTCAGCAGCTCACCTCCCAGTCTCTCTCTTACATTTAGGTGTGGTCATGGAACCGAGTTCTCTCCATCATGAGCACAAATGAGGCATGCCACTTCCAGGCTGGCACCTTAAGGCAGGAAGTGTGTACGTGTGCCTCCGCATGGGGCAAGGGGGCATGTTGGCAACCCAGCTTGACCATGGTAGAAGGAAAACATGTGATGAAGAAACACGTTGGAAGCAATCTGTGTTACCCGAGGACCTGGGATGTTCATTGTAGACTGTTATATACAAGAGAAATAAACTTTTGCCTTATTTAAACAACTGACTTACTGATGGGTCTTTCTTGTCACACTACCTCATCCTAGCTTGTGCATCCAAGGGACTGTTTTTTTCTACTAGTTATTTATATTGAAATGGAGGCAGAAGAGACAAAATTTTTTTAATTAAATTCAGGTTTATTGAGATATATTCACATACCCTTGCGATATATTCACATACCATACAATCATCCCTGGTGTACAGTCAACTGATCATAGTACCTTCATGTAGTTGTGCATTCATCACCCCTGTCTATTTTTGAACATTTTCCTTATAAGAATAAGAATAAAAAATAAAAATAAAGAACACCCAAATCATCCCCCTTGTTCTAGTTTGCTAATGCTGCTGAAATGCAAAACACCAGAGACGGATTGGCTTTTATAAAAGGGGGTTTATTTGGTTATTCAGTTAGAGTCTTAGGCCATAAAGTGTCCAAGGTAACACATCAATAATCGAGTACCTTCACCTGAGGATGGCCAATGTCATCCGGAAAACTGTTAGCTGGGAAGGCATGTGGCTGGCATCTGCTCCAAGTTCTGGTTTCAAAATGGCTTTCTCCCAGGATGTTCCTATCTAGGCTTCAGCTCCTCAAAAATGTCACTCTTAGTTGCTCTTGGGGCGTTTGTCCTCCCTTAGCCTCTCCGGAGCAAAATTCTGCTTTCCAAGGCCGTCTCCAAAGTGTCTCTGTAAGCTGAAGCTCCTCTCTCAGTTCCAGGCTTTCTTCAAAGTGTCCCTCTTGTCTGTAGCAGTGTGTTCCTTCTGTCTGATCTTATGTAGTGCTCCAGTAATTTAATTCAGACCCACCCTGAATGGGTGGGCCAACACCTCCATGGAAATTATCCAATCAGAGTCATCACCCACAGTTTGGTGGGGCACATTCCATGGAAACACTCAAAGAATTACAATCTAATTAACACTGTTAGGTCTGCCCACACAAGATTACATCAAAGATAATGGCGTTTGGGGGACATAGTACATTCAAACTGGCACACCCCCCATCCCACCCTATTTTTCATTTAGTTTTTGTGCCCATTTATCTACTCATCCATCCATACACTGGATAAAGGGAGTGCAATCCACAGGTTTTCACAATCACACTGTCACCCCTTGTAATCTACATTGTTACACAATCAACTTCAAGAGTCAAGGCTACTGGGTTGGAGTTTGGTAGTTTTAGGTATTTACTTCTAGCTATTCCAATACATTAAAACCTAAAAAGTGTTATCTATATAGTGCATAAGAATGTCTGCCAGGGTGACCTCTCGACTCCATTTGAAATCTCTCAGCCACTGAAGCTTTATTTCGTTTCATTTTGCCTCCCCCTTTTGGTCAAGAAGATGTTCTCCATCCCACGATGCTGGGTCCAGATTCATCCCCAGGAGTCATATCCCATGTTGCCAGGGAGATTTACACCCCTGGGAGTCTGGTCCCACGTAGGGGGGAGGGCAGTGAGTTCACCTGCCAAGGTGGCTTAGTTAGAGAGAGAGAGGGTCACATTTGAGCAACAAAGAGGCACTCAGGGGGAGACTCAGGCACACAAATTCATTTTTTAACATATAATTTTCAGGACTAAACTTATGCTCTGAATATGGTAAATATCTATGGAAAGTTTGCTCTGCTGACCAGCATTCAACTTCTTTTTTTGTTCATTCTGGTCTATACTCTGTTCTAATTCATATTTTTACTGATGTTTTATTTATGGATTTTTTTCTTTGTGTTTTCTACAACCATTACTGAATCTTCTCAGAATGAGGTACTTAAATAACAATAAATATGAAATGCATAAAAGCATTGTTAATGGGGAAAGGGCAGGTGTTTAATGGGGTTGAGAGGTCAATAGGATGCGTGTTAACCACCTTCCCAGCTCCCTTAGTTCCCAGCTGAACCGAATCTGAATTGGTTTCCATCTAACAAGTTATTGTGGGTAAGAGGAGGCTTTGGACTTCTAACTTGTAACACTAAATTTTTCAGGTGCCCATCCAAGCTGTGGAATTGCAAGGAGGGGTTATCCACACCCAAACCCAACCTCCCTATGGAGTTATTGTGATGGAAATGAGAGAAAATGTATGAATTATTCCAAGTCCTTGGAAATGGCTCTGTCAATCCAAAGAACAATCACTACTGTTAATTAGCAGGTCTCTGAAAAACCAAACACCACAGATTCATATTTAACAGTATTCTATTTTTCATTAAATAAAAGTATTTCTTAAGACACACACAGACTCTACATCCCCTCCAGATCAAGCACTTAAGACTTTAGGGAATGAACTGATCCATGACAGCCTTTCTAACCTTGCAAACCAGAGCACCTCAGGCTTTGAATTCCTTCAAGCTGCTAAGGGACTTGACCCAACCTATTTATTATGCAAAATGTCTCCTGTTCCCCCCGTCCAGTTGCCCCTCTCCACAGCCTCCTGGGGATCATGCTACTGGACCATTTCTCAGCAGGTTTGTTTACTTTCCAGACATATTTAAGCCATGGTCAAATACATAAATACTTTTGACTGGAAAAGTTTGGGAAAAATTGAAATATACTGGAACATACATAATATCATTCTCAGGCATCCTTTTCTCTGGCGGGAAGAGAATGGGTTTGAGCAAGGGCAGCCCTCCTTGAGGAGAGGGTCTGCCTGGGGTGATTGTGTCAATATGGAATAAGTCAAACATTTGTGTGTTTATATGTTCTTGCTAGCTCCAGTTCCCACTGTAACAATGAATACATGCAATATTTGGGACATACTTATACTAATTCAACATTGCATGCATCTGCCATTTATCTGAAATTCAAATTTAGCTGGATGGCCTGTGTTTTTATTTGCTGAATCTGGCACCCCTAGTCTGGAGCCTTCATTCTGGACTCTTGGGGCCACCCCACATTTATTCATTCACTCACTCATTCATTCAGCATTCACGGAGCATTAACTCTGCCACGCTCTGTTTGAAGCTCTGTGGATACAGCCCCCAAAAAAGAAAGGCATGGTCCCTGTTCTCCTAGAATTTTGAGTCTTGATAGAAAACTGGACAAAAAACAGGTTAAAAAAATAGAACCTGCAAGTTAACTTCAAGTAGTGACAAGTGGTGAGTGGTGTAAAGATAATTTTTAAAAAAAGAGTGGTTGGCCCAGGGTGGTCAGAGGAGTTCCCTCGTAAAAGTTCACATTGAGCTGAGACTTGAAGGATGGGAAGGAGACAGCCATGGTGGGAGCCGAAGGGGGAGCATTCCATGCAGAGGGAATAGCAAGTGCAAAGGCCTCGAGGCAGGAAATGCGATTGAAAGTTCGAAGAGTGGAAAGAAGACCCATGTGGCTGGATTCGTGAGCAAGGGAACACGTGGTAAAGTATACAGTCAGGGAGGCACTCAGGGGCCAGATCACCTAGAGCTTTGCTGGTGCTGTGGAAAAGCCACTACGGGTTTTCATGATCTGATTTATGGTTTCAAAGGTCACTCCGACTGTTCTGTGCAGAATGTATTTTAAGGAAGAAAGAGGGGAAGCCGGAAGACTGTTTAGGAGTCTATATGCCCTTTGTGGGTGAGGATGGTGCATTGGACAAGGTTGGGGATTTGGACCAGGTTGTAGAGCCCACGGGATGTGTGGATCCACACATAGGATGAAGGATGTTCTCCACTGCCTCTGGTAGGGAAAACTCTTTCTTTTGTACTTTCTCTCTTCTTCCCCTCTCCTTTGTTCTTTCCATTCCCGCCCTTCCTGGATCTCACGCTTCTCCTTGTCTCCAAGTTGGGTTTTCAGTCCCTGGGCTCCAGACCCACTTTTTGCTGCTGACTGGGGCTGGTGGAGAGGAAACTTTTGATTTTCAAGTTAGGGGAGGAGAGAATCCTCCACCATAGCTCAAGGTCCTCTTAGCTCATCCCTTGGGTGTTGTTCTAAACGAGTTGGGTTTTTCTCCCCTTCAGCTATTCTAACTTCAGTGCATCATTCCAGGCCACAAGAGGGGCAGAAGGAAGGAAACCAGACCTGTTCCATATTTTTCCAGGGAGGAGAGCTACATTTCAAGTGAAAATTTCAGAGGAATGAGAAAAGTGTCCCCTTAAATCCTAAGCTGGAAGTAGTTCTGTTTAGATCTTGATTCTAACCAAGAAATTTCTTTGTCACTCATTCCCAAGGTCAGGAGGAAAGGCAGATCCACTCAGAGAAGCAATGCATATTGGAAGGAAGGAAGGAAAGAAAGAAGGAAGGAAGAAAGGAAGAAAGGTAGGGAGGGAAGGAGGGAGGGAGGGAAGGAGGGAGGGAGGAAGGAGGAGGGAGGGAGGAAAGAGGGAGGGAGGGAGGAGGGAGGGAGGGAGGAGAGAAGGGGAGAAGGGAAGACAGGAAGAAGACAGCGAGGGGGGAGAGAGACAGGAAGAAAGAGAGAGAGACCAGAATAATATCTGAGTAAAAATTTACTGTTTTGTTTTCTTAGTATAATAGTGACCAAACCCTAAACTCACAAGCACAGATATAAAGCAGAACTTGTTTGAGAGCCAGTACTGATTCATATCTGGGATAGAGAAAGGCAGTGAAAAAAAAACAGAAAACAAAAAACAAAACATCACAAAAGAAAATAAGGAAAATCCCCTAAACCAAAAAACACCCTAGCTTGGGTTTTGCCTTGACCTGTACCAGCCTGTGGTGAGAGCTCCAGGAGGGCAGGGCTGTGTGTTTATCCCGTCCCCATCCTTGTAGCCCTGTGCTTGGCAGGGCCTGGGCTGCATGGCCGGCATTCAGCACATGTGGAAGGAAGGGAGGAAGGAGCCAAGAGCACCTCTCCAGGCCCCATTACCTCATGCTTTAGGGAAGGGGTTGGATGAATGAGCTCAAAGGTCCCTTTCAGCTTCAACACTATGCTCCCATACCTTTTCTGTTTTCCCTCTACAGCTTCCATGCTCACAGATTTCTCTGCAGCGAACACTTTAAAAGCTTTGTTCCTTTTCCTTGCTTCTCTTATATGCTTTAGGCATTGACCAGAGGTCTTGGTGTTTCTCACTTCTGAGGTTGGTCACAAGTATATCTAGACCTTGGGGAGGATAGACAAATAAAGCAGCTGATTGGTGGGTCAAAGTCATACACACTAAAATTTTCATAGTAGTATAGAATCAATACCAGAGAAAAGATCTGTGAAATTTAGATTTTTAATACTGGTTCCAAAAATATAGTAGGCTGCCATTATCAAATCAAGCTTGTTTCTCATGGAAGCCACATGAAGTTGTTTTCAAAGACAATGACTACCAAGTTCTACCTGGTTTAGAGACTGGCAGCTGGCAGAGAAATGGCTCCCTCCTCACCATTTACAGAACTCAGGATCACAGCATCTGTGTTACAGGAGAAATGAATCAGTCCTCTATTGCCCGACCTGGACTTAATCCTTATTTACATATTGAAAACCATAAAAATGTCAAGTATAAAACAAGAAAAATCTGTTTTATAACCAAGGGTGTTTCAGATACTGAGAATTTTTTGTTTTCATGGGCACAAGATGATGGCATTTTGGAACATATCACCAAAGAATAATCCAAATACTTCTCCAGTTTCCCCCCTTATCGTTCAGAAGAAAACTTGAATGTAAATGAAGCAGAGATAAACAGAGATAGCTTTCTGATACTGTTGTCACTATATGGACCTGTTAGAATGCTTTTGTGTGTAAGTAACAGGAAACCCAATTAAATTGGTCTTTTCCAATGAATTTATTTGTTTGACATAAACTGAGGTCGAAGACTGGAGTGGTTCTGTGGATTCAGAAGCTCAATTGTGTCAGTTGTGTCCTTGATGACATCGTCTCTCTCCATCTTTCTGCCCTGTTCATTTTCTTAAGCAAGCCATCCTCAAGGTTCCAAAGTGGCTGCATTATTCCGGGCAGCACACTGTGATGAAATTATCCAGTGACTTGTCTTATGTTCCATTTTAAGAGAGAGGAAAGCCCTTGCAGAAACCTTGCCACTGACCACCCCCTCTCCAATTTCATTGGTCAGAACATCATACAGATTGTATAAAAATGTAGCTTATGAGGGGTGACAGTGTGATTGGGAAAGCCATATGGACCACATTCTCCTTTGTCCAGTGTATGGATGAATGAGTAGAAAAATGGGGGGGGGGGGAAGGCACTCAGTGTTCTTTTCTACTTTAATTGTTCTTTTTCACTTTAATTTTCATTCTTATTATTTTTGTGTGTGTGGTAAAGAAAATGTTCAAAAATTAATTTTGGTGATGAACGCGCAACTATATAATGGAACTGTGAACAATTGAATGTACACTTTGTATTATTGCATGTTATGTGAATATATCTCAATAAAAATGAATTAAAAAAAAAAAAACATCATATAGAAACATCACTGGTATGGGAATGAGATCATTCTTGTTGGCTTAGACCAGCACTGTCTAGAAGTATAACACAAGCCACATATGTAATTTAAAATTTGTAGCAGTCACTTTAAAAAAAGAAAAAGAAACAGGTGATCTTAGTTCTTATAATATATTTTATTGACCCCCAAAATATCAAAAATATTATTGTTTCAATATGTCATCAATATAAAAAATTCTTAAAGTTATATTTTACTTTCTTTGTTTCAAGTCTTTGATATCTGGTGGATATTTTATCCTCACAGCACATCTCAATTTGTACCAGTCACATTTCCAATGAGCAAGAGTCACATGCAGCTGGTGACTAGTGGTTACTTTATTGGACAGTGCAGATCCAGGTCTAACCAGGCTTAGCACCTGGATGCTGGGAAGGGGCCCTGTCTCCTCTGAAATCAAGGTCTCTCAGGGGAGAGTGAACACAGTCGGGGTCCCTTAGCAAGGGGAAGAGGGGAAATGGCTGCTGAAGTGGCAACCAGCCTCATCTTCCCCCACTCTGAACCTCTTCCCATATTCCTTTGCTGAGGGAATGATATCACCACCTACTTAGTCACCAAGAGAAATACAGAATTGTTCTAGACTCCTCTCTTTTCCTCACGCTTCCAATACAATCATTCACCAAGTTCCATCAGTTCTGCCTCCTCAATAAGTCTTGAACACATCTCCTCTCCATCCCCTCTGCCACAGCCGTGATTTAGGCCTTAAAACAATCCTACCTGAGATTGCTCACTTGCAATGTGGATGATTCAAAGTGAGATGTGCCATGAGTATATAAAATACACCAGATTTCCAAGATTCGCTATGACCAAAGCCTCCCACTTGGCCTCCCTACCACTAAGCTCATCCCACAGCTGTCCTCCTCCTGCCACAGTGAGCTTTCTCCAACACACATCTGATCACATCCCTGCTTTCCGTAAGTTTCCTCAGTGCTCCCCAAGCTTTCAGAATACATTTCACACCCTTGAGCACAGCACACAGGGTCATTCTCTGCCTCATTCCCACAAACTTCTCCACTCCAACCATGTGGAGCTTCATGTAGTTCTTGGAATGTCTTTGCTCTTTTATGCCTCCACCCTTTTGACATATGATTGCCTTTCTTTAAACCACTCTTTCCCTTCTTCTTCTCCCTCTCCCTCTTTGCATTCCTCTTCCTGAGAGACTTCTTTGTCCCCTGTCCCCCAAGGTGGGATTAAGAGCTCCTTCCATGAACACCATAGCACACCACACATCCTCTGCTCTAACACATGTCAAACCATACTGTGTTTGCTGTACCCTCTCTTCATTGGATGGTGAGCTCCCTCAGGGCAGGAACCTACTGAGAGTCTCATATTGTATGGCCATATTGTATTGGTTAGAAGCAAGTCACAGGATCCTCTCACACTCAAGAGGAAAAGATTTTACAAGGGTGTGACTCATTAGGAGTCACCTTAGAGTATGTCTGCCTCTGCTGGTGTGTTCCTTTTTCGGCCTCCCCAACTTGCCCATAGCAGCTTTGCACTGTTTTTGTTTCTCAGATTTCACAAAATCTTCCCAAGAAGTAGAGTCAAGCTCAAGAGACTTCAGTGGCTCTAAAGGAAAGCATAATTTTCAAAATTAAACTCTAATTAAATTGATTATAATTTAATATTAAATTGTGCAAAGTATTTAATTGCAACATTTAGATTGCATTTATTAAAAAGTAATATTCTGTAATGAAATAACTGTACAAACATATCATCACAGTAGCTGGTATTTTTGAGTGCTGACCATGTCCCAAGCACTCTTCCAACACACGTTGCATATGTTTTCTCATTTATCTCATACACAGACCTAGGTGGTAAGAACAATTATTACTCTCATTTTAAGGTTAGGGAACTGAGGTACACAAGAGCCAATTAATTGTCCCAAAGTCATTCTGCAGGCATCAGTTAGTAGACATGAGACTTAAATCTGTTTGATCCCAAAGGACTAATGGCAAAGCGCACACACCTGACCATTAATCTTGACTTGCTGTCCCTGTGATACTGTTCCTCAAAGGGTGAGCGTGGACATGGCAGCGTTTGTCTATGTGATTCTCTTCCTTACAGCCTTTCCTTCTGATTGATACATTCTTCATGAACAATTAACCAATTCAGTCAAATTTTAGAAAAAGGTATAAACTTAACTTTCAATGCAAAGGGACTAGTTTGTACTTAGGAATTTCCCAGCTGGAGAGATTCAAATGGTTCTCTACAGCGAAGCTTCTTTTGTTTTCCTTTATCCAACCTCAACTCTCATGCCTTGTTTTGCCTCTGTTCACCCAAATATGAGAATATTTGAAAGTTTTGTCAGCCTTACTGCTCAGTATAAATTTCTTGTGAACATACAAAAATATTTTATTTTGGAAAACAATGGCAATAAGCAAGCATTGGAAGTCATAATTTCCCCAAAGATGTTTGTGACAATATAATTTTTTTGAGAGCACTTTGTATTCATGATCACTTTCTTATATACACGGTAGTGACCATACTGGTGACTAAAGATTCATCGTACACAGAAGATAATTGGCATGAAGAGCACCTAAGGGTGCTCCCAAGTTGGACAACTTCTCCCAGTCCCTGACATCTTCCCTAGAAACCTGAGCTTTGACTCAGATCCTAGTTTTTATTGTGTTTTTGGTATGAAATCTCACAATGTGAAGCAAACAATCACAGGCTTCCTTGAGACATGCTCACTTTGCCCTTAAAATTCTATGTGAGACAAGATTGAAACAGGCAGGAACTATCTGAAACAACTATTTTGAAATTCCAGAGGCCAGAAAAACACTGCACAGCACTCAGAGAAGAGCAGGAGGATGAGGCTGATAAATTATGGTAAAGAACGCAAATTGCTCTTTCCTCCAGACAGCTACAAGTGCCCAACCCTTACTCTTGCAGCAAGGGGTCCAGACCCTGGCTAGTTTGCTGGTGACAGAAAGGGACAAAGGTGCTAAGATGCAAATGCATAAAAAGTAATGATAAATGAAATGAGTCAGGCTAAGGAACGGAAAGAAAAAAGAATTATAAAAAATGAAAATAACCTAAGACACCTCAGGGACACCATCAAGCATACCAATATACACATTATGGGAGTCCTAGGAGGAGAGGAAAGAGACAAAGGGGCAGAAGGAATATTCAAAGAACTAATGACAGAGAACTTCCCAAACGTAGCAGAAGACATGAATATGCACATCCAAGAAGTCCAGAGAACATCAAACAGGATAAAGATGGAGAAAAATATATCCCATCATATACTGATCACACTATTGAATGCAAAGGACAAGGAGAGAGTTCTGAAAACTGCAAGAGAAAAGCAATGTTTTATGTACAAGTGAGTCCCAATTAAATTGAGTGCTGATTTCTCATCAGAAACCATGGAAGCAAGAAGGCAGTGGTTTGAACAAGTGCTGAAAGAAAACAAGTGTCAACCAAAAATTTTATATCCGGTGAGATTCTTTTTTCAAAAATGAGAGAGAGAGTAAGACATTCCCAGATAAACAAAAGCTTAGGAAGTTCATCACCACTAGATCTGCCCTTCAGGCAATGCTAAAGAGAGCTCTTCAGACTGAAAGGAAAGGACACTAGTCAGTGACTAAAAGCAGCATAAAGAAATAAAGATCTGTAGTAAAGGTAACCATTTGGGTAATTATAAACGCTAGTATTAATGTAGTGTATTGTTTGGTATGTAACTCCCCTTCTTACTTCCTACAGATGTTAAAATGCAAATACATAAAAAGTAATGGTAACTATGGTTTTGGAAATATAATGTACAAAGATATGAGTGGTAGCAAGTAAAAAAAGGGTGGAGGGACAGAAGGGTATAGGAAAACTGTATGTGTATGCTGATAAAGTTAAGTTGGTAGCAAACCAAATATGATTGTTATGTATTTAAGATGTAAATTTTAACCCCAGTGTAGCCACAAGGAAAACAAATGAAAACTATATCCAGATAGAAAAGACAAGACACTTAACATGATACAATTCAAAAAATAAAATAAATATAAAAGTAGGCATTAAAGGAAGAATTGAGGGACAAAAAAAAGGTATAAGACAGACAAAGGCTAAATAGCAAAATGGCAGAAGAAAGTCCTGTAGTATCAGTAGTGACTTTAAATATATACCACATTTTATTTATCCACTCATCTGTTGAAGGACATTTGGGTTGTTTCCATCTGTTGGCAATTGTGAATAATGCTGCTATGAACATTGGCGTGCAGATATCTGTTCGTGTCACTGCTTTCCGATCTTCCGGGTATATACCGAGAAGTGCAATCGCTGGATCGAATGGTAACTCTATATCTAGTTTTCTAAGGAACTGCCAGACTGACTTCTAGAGTGGCTGAACCATTATACAGTCCCACCAACAGTGAATAAGAGTTCCAATTTCTCCACATCCCCTCCAGCATTTGTAGTTTCCTGTTTGTTTAATGGCAGCCATTCTAACCGGTGTTAGATGGTATCTCATTGTGGTCTTAATTTGCATCTCTCTAATAGCTAGTGAAGCTGAACATTTTTTCATGTGTTTCTTGGCCATTTGTATTTCCTCTTCAGAGAACTGTCTTTTCATATCTTTTGCCCATTTTATAATTGGGCTGTCTGTACTATTGTCATTGAGTTGTAGGATTTCTTTATATATGCAAGATATCAGTCTTTTGTCAGATACATGGTTTCCAAAAATTTTTTCCCATTGAATTGGCTGCCTCTTTACCTTTTTGAGAAAATCCTTTGAGGTGCAAAAACTTCTAAGCTTGAGGAGTTCCCATTTATCTATTTTCTCTTTTGTTGCTTGTGCTTTGGGTGTAAAGTCTAGGAAGTGGCTGCCTAATACAAGGTCTTGAAGATGTTTTCCTACATTATCTTCTAGGAGTTTTATGGTACTTTCTTTTATATTGAGATCTTTGGTCCATTTTGAGTTAATTTTTGTGTAGGGGGTGAGGTAGGGGTCCTCTTTCATTCTTTTGGATATGGATATCCAACTCTCCCAGCCCCATTTGTTGAAAAGACCATTATGACTCAGTTCAGTGACTTTGGGGGCCTTATCAAAGATCAGTCGGCCATAGAGCTGAGGGTCTATCTCCGAATTTTCAATTCGATTCCATTGATCTATATGTCTATCTTTGTGCCAGTACCATGCTGTCTTGGCAACTGTGGCTTTATAATAAGCTTCAAAGTCAGGGAGTGTAAGTCCTCCCACTTCGTTTTTCTTTTTTAGAGTGTCTTTAGCAATTCGAGGCATCTTCCCTTTCCAAATAAATTTGATAACTAGCTTTTCCAAGTCTGCAAAGTAGGTTGTTGGAATTTTGATTGGGATTGCATTGAATGTGTAGATGAGTTTGGGTAGAATTGACATCTTAATGACATTTAGTCTTCCTATCCATGAACATGGAATATTTTTCCATCTTTTAAGGTCCCCTTCTATTTCTTTTAGTAGAGTTATGTAGTTTTCTTTGTATAGGTCTTTTACATCTTTGGTTAAGTTTATTCCTAGGTACTTGATTTTTTTAGTTGCTATTGAAAATGGTATCTTTTTCTTGAGTGTGTCTTCAGTTTGTTCATTTCTAACATATAGAAACATTACTGACTTATGTGCATTAATCTTGTATCCCGCTACTTTGCTAAAATTTGTTTATTAGCTCTAGTAGCTGCATCGTCGATTTCTCAGGGTTTTCTAGATATAAGATCATATCATCTGCAAACAATGACAGTTTTACTTCATCTTTTCCAATTTGGATGCCTTTTATTTCTTTGTCTTGCCGGATTGCCCTGGCTAGCACTTCCAGCACAATGTTGAATAACAGTGGTGATAGCGGGCATCCTTGTCTTGTTCCTGATCTTAGAGGGAAGGCTTTCAGTCTCTCACCATTGAGTACTATGCTGGCTGTGGGTTTTTCATATATGCTCTTTATCATGTTGAGGAAGTTTCCTTCAATTCCTACCTTTTGAAGTGTTTTTATCAAAAAGGGATGTTGGATTTTGTCAAATGCTTTTTCAGCATCTATTGAGATGATCAATTGATTTTTCCCTTTTGACTTGTTAATGTGTTGTAATACATTGATTGATTTTCTTATGTTGAACTATCCTTGCATGCCTGGAATAAACCCCACTTGGTCATGGTGCATGATTTTTTTAATGTGTCTTTGGATTCGATTTGCAAGTATTTTGTTGAGGATTTTTGCATCTATATTCATTAGGGAGATTGGCCGGTAGTTTTCCTTTTTTGTAACATCTTTGCCTGGTTTTGGTATTAGATTGATGTTAGCTTCATAAAATGAGTTAGGTAGTGTTCCATTCTCTTCAATGTTTTGAAAGAGTTTGAGTAAGATTGGTGTCAGTTCTTTCTGGAAAGTTTGTTAGAATTCCCCTGTGAAGCCATCTGGCCCTGGGCATTTATTTGTGGGAAGATTTTTGATGACTGATTGGATCTCTTTGCTTCTGATGGGTTGGTTGAGGTCTTCTATTTCTTCTCTGGTCAGTCTAGGTTGTTCATATGTTTCCAGGAAATTGTCCGTTTCCTCTACATTATCCAGTTTGTTGCCATACAGTTGTTCATAGTATCCTCTTATAATTTTTTTAATTTCTTCAGGATCTGCAGTTATGTCACCTTTTTCATTCATTATTTTGTTTATATGGGTCTTCTCTCTTTTTGATTTTGTCAGTCTAGCTAGGGGCTTGTCAATCTTGTTGATCTTCTCAAAGAACCAACTTTTGGTGATATTTATCCTCTCTATTGTTTTTTTGTTCTCTATGTCATTTATTTCTGCTTTAATCCTTGTTATTTCTTTTCTTGTACTTGGTTTAGGATTCGTTTGCTGTTCATTTTCTAGCTTCTTCAGTTGATCCATTAGTTCTTTGATTTTGGCTCTTTCTTCCTTTTTAATATATGCATTTAGTGCTATAAATTTCCCCCTTAGCACTGCTTTTGCTGCATCCCATAGGTTTTGGTATGTTGTGTTCTCATTTTCATTCATCTCTATATATTTAGCAATTTCTCTTGCTATTTCTTCTTTAACCCACTGATTGTTTAGGAGTGTGTTGTTTAACCTCCAGGTATTTGTGAATTTTCTAAGTCTCTGATGGTTATTGACTTCTAATTGTATTCCATTGTGGTCAGAGAATGTGCTTTGAATAATTTCAATCTTTTTAAATTTATTGAGGCTTGTTTTATGTCCCAGCATATGATCTATTCTGGAGAAAGTTCCGTGAGCACTAGAAAAGTATGTGTATCCTGGTGATTTGGGATGTAATGTCCTGTAGATGTCTGTTAAATCTAATTCATTTATCAGATTGTTTAGGTTTTCAATTTCCTTATTGGTCTTCTGTCTGGTTGATCTATCTATAGGAGAGAGTGATGTGTTGAAGTCTCCCACAATTATTGTGGAAACATCAATTGCTTCCTTTAGTTTTGCCAGTGTTTCTCTCATGTATTTTGTGGCACTTTGGTTGGGTGCATAGACATTTACGATTGTTATTTCTTCTTGCTGAATTGCCCCTTTTATTAGTATGTAGTGGCCTTCTTTGTCTCTCAAAACATCCCTGCATTTGAAATCTATTTTATCTGAGATTAATATTGCTACACCTGCTTTCTTTTGGCTGTAGCTTGCATGAAATATTTTTTTCCATCCTTTCACTTTCAGTTTCTTTGTGTCCCTGTGTCTAAGATGAGTCTCTTGTATGCAACATATTGATGGTTCATTTTTTTTGATCCATTCTGCGAATCTATATCTTTTAATTGGGAAGTTTAATCCATTTACATTCAACGTTAAAACCGTGAAGGCATTTCTTGAATTGGCCATCTTATCCTTTGGTTTATGTTTGCCATATTTTTCCCTCTCTCTATTAATATCCTTTATTGTACCCATACCGAATCTCTTTAGTACTGAACCTTTCTCCAAGTCTCTCTGTCCTGTCTTTGTTTCTCTGTCTGTAGGGCTCCCTTTAGTATCTCCAGTAGGGCAGGTCTCTTGTTAGCAAATTCTCTCAGCATTTGTTTGTCTGTGAAAAATTTAAGCTCTCCCTCAAATTTGAAGGAGAGCTTTGCTGGATAAAGTATTCTTGGCTGGAAATTTTTCTCACTCAGAATTTTAAATATATCGTGCCACTGCCTTCTTGCCTCCATGGTGGCTGCTGAGTAGTCACTACTTAGTCTTATGCTGTTTCCTTTGTATGTGGTGAATTGCTTTTCTCTTGCTGCTTTCAGAACTTGCTCCTTCTCTTCTGTGTTTGACAGTGTGATCAGTATATGTCTCAGAGTGGGTTTATTTGGATTTATTCTATTTGGAGTTCGCTGAGCATTTATGATTTGTGTATTTATGTTGTTTAGAAGATTTGGGAAGTTTTCCCCAACAATTTCTTTGAATACTCTTCCTAGACCTTTACCCTTTTATTCCCCTTCTGGGACACCAATGAGTCTTATATTCGGACGTTTCATATTATCTATCATATCCCTGAGGTCCATTTCGATTTTTTCAATTTTTTTCCCCATTCTTTCTTTTATGCTTTCATTTTCCATTTTGTCATCTTCCAGGTCACTGATTCGTTGTTCAACTTCCTCTAGTCTTGTACTATGAGTGTCCAGAATCTTTTTAATTTGGTCAACAGTTTCTTTAATTTCCATAAGATCATCCATTTTTTTATTTAGTCTTGCAATGTCTTCTTTATGCTCTTCTAGGGTCTTCTTGATTTCCTTCATATCCCGTACTATGGTCTCATTGTTCATCTTTAGTTCTTTGAGTAGCTGCTCTAGGTGTTGTGTCTCTTCTGGTCTTTTGATTTGGGTGCTTGGGCTTGGGTTATCCATATCGTCTGTTTTTTTCATATGCTTTATAATTTTCTGTTGTTTTTGGCCTCTTGGCATTTGCTAAACTTGATAGGGTTCTTTTAGGATTTGTAGACCAATTGAAGTCCTTATCTCTAATTTATCAGATCTACAGCTTCGTGGAGTACACTTTCTCTAACTAACCAGCAGGTGGCGTCCACGAGCCACCTGTTCTCCACAAGCCAGTTCTCCCCTGCTTAGCCTTTTTGGTGAGTGGGGGAGTGAGTCTTGTGGGGTCCAATTGGTGTACCAAGCTTGCGTGTGTAGTTGGTGTTGCCTGCCCTGTATATGGGGCGTGTTTCTGGGCAGTCAGGGAGGGGGGGGTGGCTCTAACAATCAAATCTCCCTGGTGATCTTAGAGTTTTAAAGCTGCTGCAATAGTCTAATCCTTCAGTTCAGTCCTGCCACAGTTTGTCTCTGCCACTGACCCACAAGTCCTTGGTATTGGCGTATGGCTCCTGAGACTTGCAAGTGGGCCCCTCTTCCAGGCTGTGCACCCCGGGTCCTCTGTTGAGGGATGACTGTGCTACGTCATAGGTGAGTGCCATCCCCCCAGGGCAGTTCTGGGCTGCTGGGCTGTGTAGGGAGGCTCCCAGTCTGCTGAAATGATGGCTGAATGGGGCTTTGTTAATTCACACTGCTCTACCTTCCCAACTCTGGGACAATCAGCTGAGGTTGCAGGGAAGGCTAATGTCCACGCCCAGTTTTGTGGTGTGTGCCTGTTATTTGAAGCACTTCCATCACACTGGGTTGTCTGGGGCAGTTCTGGGCTATGGGGCTGGCGATGGGCAGGAGTGTTTCCTGTCCACCAGGATGATGGCTGTGAGCAGACACCCCCCTTTTCTTGGGAAGTTGTGGTGTTTAGTGAATTTTCTCAGCCACTGGATTATTGCCTTTTGTCTCAGAGCTCTCCTAGTTCTGCTCTTGACTTGACCTGCCCAAATAGCAAGTCTTTGAAGCTTTCTGTATTGAGCTTCTTAGAGTAATTGTTTTAGAAAAAGAAAAAAGGATTAAAAAAAAAAAAAACAAAAAAAAAATGGGCCCTCCTCAGAGATCTAATGGGTTATTGAAATGCTAAGAGACAAAGTAACCAGGGCCATTAAGGAAAGGTCCACAGGGCAGAGAGATCAGCTTTTCTTCGGGATTTGCATATGCGCCTCAGGGCCCTTCCCCTGTCTATGTTCACCAGAACTCCAAAAATCCTCCGCTTTTATTTTGGAGTTTTTCGTGTTATTTGTTTTCTATGCCTGTCTCCTCTCTGCTGGGCTGGCTGCTCTCAGATTCTCTGGTGTCTGGTCTCAGTCTATCTATGGTTGGAGTTTGAATCAGTAGAATGAGTTTCCGATAAGGGCTGCCACTGCAGTTCTCCCTTCTCCTTCCCGGAGTTGACAGCCCCTCCTCCCCTGGGACTGAGCCTGGCAGGGAGGGGCGCGGGTCCCCTGGCCGCAAAAACTTACAGATTTCGCTGATCTCAGCAGTACCACGTTTTCATGAGTGTTGTATGAAGTATGCCCAAAGTCAGGTTGCTCTGTGATGTCCAGTCCACGCAGTTCCTGGCTTTCTACCTACTTTCCTGGAGGAGTAACTAAAACATACAGCTCACCAGTCTGCCATCTTGCCCCGCCCCTCAGCCATCGACTTTAAATATAAATGGATTAAACTCTCCAGTCAAAAGGCAGAGACTGACCAAATGAATAGAAAAGCATGACCCAAATATATGCTGTCAGCAAGAGACTCACCTTAAATTCAAAGATTCAAGTAGGTTGAAAGTGAAAGGATGGAGAAAACATACCACACAAGTAGCAACCAAAAGAGAGCTGGGGTAGATATGCTGATATTATATAAAACAGACTTTAAGTCAAAAACAGTTATGGGGGACAAACGTGTTCATTATACACTGATAAAGGGTACAATTCAACAAGCAGATGTAACAGTTATAAATACATATGCATGCAACAACAGAGCCCCAAAATATATGAAACAAATACTGAAAGATTTGAAGGGTGAATTTGATGGTACTACATTAGTTGTAGAAGACTTCAAGATACCACTTTCAATAATAAGTAGAACATCTAGTCAGAAGATCGGTAAGGAAATATAAGACTTGAACAATACTCTAAACCAACTAGACCTAACAGACATATATAGAACACTTCACACAACAAAAACAGAATATACATTCTTCTTGAGTGCACTCCTTAAGTCCAGGATAGACCATATGTTAGGTCACAAAAGAAGTCTCAATACATTAAAAAATATTGAGCTTTTTCGCAACGGGTTTGCCGCCAGAACACAGGTGTCGTGAAAACCATCCCTGATTCTTAAGCCAAAATGGGAAAGGAAAAGACTCATATCAACATTGTCGTTATTGGACACGTAGATTTGGGCAAATCCACCACTACTGGCCACCTGATCTACAAATGTGGTGGAATCGACAAAAGAACCATCGAAAAATTTGAGAAGGAGGCTGCTGAGATGGGAAAGGGGTCCTTCAAATATGCCTGGGTCTTGGATAAACTGAAAGCTGAACGTGAGCGTGGTATTACCATTGATATCTCCCTGTGGAAATTTGAGACCAGCAAGTACTATGTGACCATCATTGATGCCCCAGGGCACAGAGACTTTATTAAAAACATGATTACAGGCACATCTCAGGCTGACTGTGCTGTCCTGATTGTTGCTGCTGGTGTTGGTGAATTTGAAGCTGGTATCTCCAAGAATGGGCAGACCCGTGAGCATGCTCTTCTGGCTTACACACTGGGTGTGAAACAACTAATTGTTGGTGTTAACAAAATGGATTCTACTGAGCCACCCTACAGCCAGAAGAGATACGAGGAAATTGTTAAGGAAGTCAGCACCTACATTAAGAAAATTGGCTACAACCCCGACACAGTAGCATTTGTGCCAATTTCTGGTTGGAATGGTGACAACATGCTGGAGCCAAGTGCTAACATGCCTTGGTTCAAGGGATGGAAAGTCACCCGTAAGGATGGCAATGCCAGTGGAACCACACTGCTTGAAGCTCTGGATTGCATCCTGCCACCCACTCGTCCAACTGACAAACCCTTGCGTCTGCCTCTTCAGGATGTCTACAAAATTGGTGGTATTGGTACTGTCCCTGTGGGCCGAGTGGAGACTGGTGTTCTCAAACCGGGCATGGTGGTCACCTTTGCTCCAATCAACGTTACAACTGAAGTCAAGTCTGTTGAGATGCACCATGAAGCTTTGAGTGAAGCTCTTCCCGGGGACAACGTGGGCTTCAATGTCAAGAACGTGTCTGTAAAAGATGTTCGTCGTGGCAATGTGGCTGGTGACAGCAAAAACGATCCACCGATGGAAGCAGCTGGTTTTACTGCTCAGGTGATTATTCTGAACCATCCAGGCCAAATCAGTGCTGGCTATGCACCTGTGCTGGATTGTCACACAGCTCACATTGCTTGCAAGTTTGCTGAGCTGAAGGAGAAGATTGATCGTCGTTCTGGTAAGAAGCTGGAAGATGGCCCCAAATTTCTGAAATCTGGTGATGCTGCCATCGTTGATATGGTTCCTGGCAAGCCCATGTGTGTTGAGAGCTTCTCTGATTATCCTCCTCTGGGTCGTTTTGCTGTTCGGGATATGAGACAGACAGTTGCTGTGGGTGTCATCAAGGCTGTGGACAAGAAGGCTGCTGGAGCTGGCAAGGTCACCAAGTCTGCCCAGAAAGCTCAGAAGGCTAAATGAATATTACCTATAACACCTGCCACCCCAGTTTTAATCAGTGGTGGAAGAACAGTCTCAGAACTGTTTGTCTCAATTGGCCATTTAAGTTTAATAGTAAAAGACTGGTTAATGATAACAATGCATCGTAAAACTTTCAGAAGGAAAGGAATGTTTTGTGGACCATTTGTTTTTGTGTGGCAGTTTTAAGTTATTAGTTTTTAAAATCAGTACTTTTTAAATGGAAACAATGACCAAAAATCTGTCACAGAATTTTGAGACCCATTAAAACAAAGTTTAATGAGAAAAAAAAAAAAAATATTGAAATCACACAATGTCTATTCTCCAGCAACAATGGAATGAAGCTAGAAATCAATAACAGAGGGATAAATGGAAAATTCACAAATATGTGGAAATTAAACAACTTACTCTTAAACAACCAATGGGTTAAAGAGAAAATCACAAGTGAAATTAGGAAATTTCCTGAGGCAAAAGAAAATGAAAATACATCATACCAAAACTTATGTGATGCAGCAATGGCAGTGCTGAGAGAGAAATTTATACCTCTAAATGCTTACATTAAAAAAAAAAAAAGACTTCAAATCAGACACCTAATAAAACTGGAAGAAATAGAAAAAGAGTAAACTAAACCCAAATTGAGCAGAAGGAAGGACATAACTAAGATTAGGTTGGAGATAATGAAATAGAGAATGAAAAAAATAGAATCAACAAAACCAAAAGATCAATAAAATTGATAAAATAGACTGACAAAGAAAACAAGAGAGAGGATACAAATAATGAAAATCAGAAATGAAAAGGGAGAGCATTACTACTGACCCTGCTGAAATAAACAGGACTACTAGAGGATACTATGAACAACTGTACACCAATAAATTAGATAACCTAGATGAAATTGACAAGTTCTTAGAAACACACAAACTACCTATACTGACTCAAGAAGAAATAGAAAATCTCAACAAAACAATCACTAGTAAAGAGATTGAATCAGTAATAAAAAATCTCCCTACAAAGAAAAGCTCAGGACCAGATGACTTCACAGGGGAATTCTACCAATCGTTCCAAGAAGGCTTAACTCCAATTTTGCTCAAATGCTTCTAAAAAATTGAAGAAGAGGAAACACTCCCTAATTCATCCTACAAGGCCAACATCAGCCTCATACTAAAGCCAGATAAAAATACCACAAGAAAAAAATACTACAGATCAATGTGTCTTATGATTATAGAGGCAAAAATCCCCAACAAAATACTAGCAAAATAAATCCAACAACATATTGAAAGAATTATACACCATGATCGAATAGGATTTATCCCAGGTATGCAAGGTTGATTCAACATAAGAAAACCAATTAAGATAATATGTCACGTTAACACAATCAAGGGAAAAAAACCACGATTATCTCAATTGATGTAGAAAAGGCATTTGACAAAATCCAGCACCCCTTATTGATAAAAACAAAAACAAAAACAAAAACAAAAAAACCCACATAGAATACGAGGAATAGAAAGGAACTTCCTCAACATGATAAAGGGCATATATGAAAAGCCACAGCTAACATTATACCCAATGGTGAAAGACTGAAAACTTTTCCCTTAAGATCAGGAACAAAACAAGGATGCCCACTGTCATGACTGTTATTCAACATTGTACTGGAAGTTGTGGCCAGAGCAATAAGGCAAGAAAAAGAAATAAAAGCCATCCAAACTGGAAAGGAAGAGGTAAAACTTTTACTATTTGCAGATGACATGATCCTATATACAGAAAATCCTGAAAAATCCACAACAAAGCTCCTAGAGCTAACAAATGAATTCAGCAAAGTGGTGGAGTACAAGATCAATACTCCCAAATCAGTAGTATTTCTATACAAAAGCAATGAACAATTGGAAGAAGAAATAAATTTTAAAAATTCCATTTACAATAGCAGCTAAAGGAATCAAATATCTAGGAATAAATCTAACCTAGGATATAAAGGACTTGTACACAGAAAACTAAAAAACATTGCTATAAGAAATCAAAGAAGACCTAAATAAATGGAAGGACATTCCATGTTCATGGAGAAGAAGAATATCATTAAGATAGCAATATCATTAAGATATCAATCCTACCCAAAGCAATTTATACATTCAATTCAATCCCAATAAAAATTCCAAAAACCTTCTTTGCAGAAATGGAGAAGCTAATATTCAAATTTATATGGAAGGGTAAGGGGCCCCGAATGACTAAAGCCATATTGAAAAAGAAGAATGAAGCTGGAAGGCTCACTCTTCCCAATCTTAAAACTTATTACATAGCCAAAATAATCAAAACAGCATGGTACTGGCACAAGGACAGACATATAGATCAGTGGAATTGAATCAGGAGTTTAGATATCAACCCTCAAATTTACGGCAAATTGATTTTTAACAAGGTGGCAAAGACCACTCAACTGGGAAAGAATAGTCTCTTCAACAAATGGTGCTGGGAAAACTGGATCTCCATTTGAAGAAAAAAAAAAAAAAAAAGGAGAACCCTTACCTCACAACTTGAGAAAAAACAACTCAAAATGGAACAAAGACCTAATTGTAAGAAACAGAACTATCAAACTCCCAGAAGAAAATGAGGAATACGTCTTCAGGACCTTGTGTTAGGCAATGGTTAATCAGACTTTACCCCCAAGCATAGGCAACAAAAGATAAAATAGATAAATGGGACCTCATCAAAATTAAAAACTTTTGTGGCTCAAAGGACTTTAACATGAGAGTAAAATGACAACGTACACAATGGGAGAAAATATTTGGAAACCATATATTTGATAAAGGTTTACTATCCAGAATATATAAATAAATCTTTCAATTTAAGAAAAAGACAAACAACCCAATTAAAAAATGGGCAAAAGACTTAAACAGACATCTCTCCAAAGAATATATATAAATGGCCAGAAAGCACATGAAAAGATGTTCAGTATCTGTGCTGGTTTGAATGTATTATGTCCCCCAGAAAAAGCCATATACTTTGATGCAATCTTGTGGGGCAGACATAATAGTGGGGATTAAGTTGGAACGTTTGGATTAGGTTGTTTGCATGGAGATGGGCCCCACTCAACTGTAAATGATAACTGATGGGATATTCCCATGGAGGCATGGCCCCACCCATTCAGGGTGGGCCTTGATCAGTGGAGCCATATAAATGAGCTGGCTCGAGGAGAGGAAACTGAGTGCAGCTGTGCGTGACGTTTTGAAGACAAGCAAGCTTGCTAGAGAGGAACATCCTGGGAGAAAGCCATTTTGAAACCAGAACTTTGAAACAGACGCCAGCCACGTGCCTTCCCAGCTAACAGAGGTTTTCCAGAAGTTTTCTGGATGCCATTGGCCATCCTCCAGTGAAGGTGGCCGATTACTGATGTGTTACCTTGGACATTTTATGGCCTTAAGACTGTAACTGTGTAGCCAAATAAACCCCCTTTTTTATAAAAGCCAATCCATCTCTGGTGTTTTGTGTTCTGCAGCATTAGCAAACTAGAACAGTAACATTAGCCATCAGGGGAATACAAATCAAAACCGCAATGCGATACCATTTCACACCCACTAGAATGGCTGCTATTAAAAAAATGGAAAGTAACAGGATTGGATGCGAAGAAATGGGGACACTCATTCATTACTGATGGCAATGTGGAATATAGTTTGGTGGTTCCTCAGAAAGCTAAGAATAGAACTACCATAGGACCTGGCAATCCCATTACTAGGTATATACCCCAAAGAATTGAAAGCAGGGACTCAAACAGATATTTGCACACCCATGTTCATAGACACATTGTTCACAATTGCCAAAAGATGGAAGCAACCCAAGTGTCCCTCAACTGACGAACGGATAAATAAAAATGTAGTATATACAAACAATGGAATATCATTCACCTGTAAAAAGGAATGAAGTTCTGATACATGCGATAACATGGATGAACCTTGAAGACATCATGTTGAGTGAGATAAGCCAGACACGAAAGGACAACTATTGCATGATCTCACTGATTTGAAACAATTATAATAAGAAAACTTGTAGAGTCAGAGTCTAGAATATAGGTTACCAGGCGATGGGCTGCGGATAGGGAATGGGAAGTTAAGGCTTAAAATGTACAGGGTTCCTATTTGGAATGATGGAAATGTTTTGATAATGGAAGGTGGTTCACAACACCGTGAATCTAATTAACAGCACTGAAATATCTATCTAAATGTGATTAAAAGGGAAAATGTTAGTTTGTATATATAGTAACAGAATAAAAATTTTTAAAAATCCATGGAGATATAAATACATGGTGAATTCTAAATTAAATCATAAACTACAGTTAATAGTACAATTATAAAAATCTGCTATCATCAGTTGTGACAAATGTTCCACACCAATGCATGGTGTTAATAATAGAGTGGTATATGGGAATCCTTTATTTGATGCATGCTTGTTCTGTAAACCCACAACTTCTCTAACAAAGAAAAACAAGCCAAAACGAATTCTATGTGAAACTTGAGTCTTTTTTCACTTACCATTTCTCTAGGTGACATTATCTGATTGATAATATTGGAGTATTTGTTAACCTCTTACATATTATGGTTACAATGATGTATAATTCAGGATCTATTTTAAAATGTGGAAGTTTTTCAAGAAAAATGTTTTTTCTGTAAATATTGCCTATGGACATTTTATTACCAAATCGTGCTCCCAGAAAGCCATGGTGAGACGTCATTTCAGGCACTACAGTGTTTCCATACTCACCTGAATGTAATCTGATAATTAAGACTTAGCTAGGTAATATTTTTTAAAAGAGTAAAATGAAATTATTATGGTGTTTATGCAACACTAAAACTGTTTCTTGATGCTAAAAAAGACATAAGTTTTATTGTTAGGCATTTGGCAATGACTAAAAATTAATCTCACTGTTGTTTTTATCCTTCATCAAAATGGTATTCTTTTCCCCTTCCCTGCCTGCTCATCATCTAGAAAAGAAAGGAAGTAGAGAACATGAATTGAAAGGGTGGAGAGTCTCTTTTATTTGAGAGCATCTTGGTATTGGTTGTAGGTAAGCCCGAGGCTCCCCCTTCCAGTGTGCAGCTGCCATTTTTTAAAAATGTGGTCGTGTACCTGCCCAAGTTCTTGTGGATTTGTCAATAGAAGCTTAAAAGATGTTATCAGTTACAATGTGAGTTCATTTGTGAATAGGATCTTTGAAGATCCTATTTTGATGAGGCCAAAAGAAGGGCCTTAACCCATATCACTGGAAGCCTTATAAAGAGAGGAAATTCAGACGCAGTTAGTAGGTAGAAGCCAGACGTCAGCAGCAGCCAGAGAATGATGCAGATCACCATGTGATGGAGGCAGAGATGCAAGTCAAGGAACCTTGAGCATTGTGGCAAGTCAGCACCAGAACACTTCAGACTTGGGGAGAAAACATGGCCTGAGGTCACCTTGATGTTGCACCTGTAGCCTCCCAAATCATGAGCCAATAAATTCCTGTTGTTAGGCCAACCAGTGTATAGTATTTGTCATAGCAGCCCTAGCAAACTAAGACAGTGAGTTTAAAAATGTTATTTTTCCCAGGATAATAAGACTAATACTTCTCTTGAAAAAGTTTACTATAAACCTGATGAAGTCTTTGTAAATTTGGAAGATGAAACACAGGAGAGATGTAGAGAAATTAATCAAAGCACAGGATTGATTTTTCTTTTTTACATTTTCTGAATGCCAGCTTTGAAAAACACTGCTGAAGGCCTGAATAAATGTTAATGTTTCAAAGAAGGAAAAATGAATTGACATATTCATCAGTTAGGTTGTATTTGTAGCTCTAATGTGAAAAACACTTATTTGTTTGAATGAGATCCTTGACTTGTTATAATAATTTCTCTCAAAATGCAAATATCTTTTCTTTTTCTTTTAGCTGATTTTTTAAAAACAGTAGTGTATTAGTTACAGTTCTCTAGCTGACACATGAACCATCACAAGTAGAATGAGTAAGACTAGATCACTAGCATCAGATTCAGTAGGTATGGTATGGGGCCCAAGATCCTGGATTTCTAACCAGCTCCAAGTGATAGAGAAGAGCCTAAAGGAGAAGGCGTTGGGTTTCTTGGAATACCATCCCCAGAGACAAATCTTGTTAAGTGTTTGGTGTGCATTCTTTCCATGTTTGATACACTCATTCAGCAGACACTGTCAGGTTCCTGGCCCGTACCCACAATTGCATTTAGGGCAGCAACATGAGCAACTGAGAAGCCAAATCACGTGGGAGCCATTACTGCTAGGAGTGGTCACATGGCACAGTTTTGGCCAATGAACTGTAAGCAGAAGTCTACTCTGGGGGGGCTTCTGGGAATGCTGCCATCTTCCTGGTAAAAAAAAATTGAGAGAGACATGCTAGCCTGCGTCTTTTGTGCTTTGTCCTTCCTTCTTGGTCTTGCCTGGAGCTGGGATGTGAGTCCTAGAGGGTCATTTTGTAACCATCCTGGAGGGTGGTGTCCTGGGAACATAGAAGGAGCTTGTTCCTTGAGCAGCTGCCCCAGCTCTGTGCTCCCTACACCACACTCCTTGTAATGTGGGAAAAATAGCCCCTTAGTGTTTGAGTCACTGCGGTTGGTTTCTTTACATAGTGCCAAACACAATCCCAACAGATACGACTATATACTTATATGCATAAACCTATTCAGGTGTCAAGACAAATGTCACCTTATCAGAAAAGCCTTCTGATTACCTATCTAATCCAGCACCCCCAACATTATCTATTCTCTTATTAGTTTTATTTTCCTTCATAGCACTTATGGCACGCTGGTATATTTGTTGGTTTATTGTTTGTGTCTCTCCAGCTAAGATACACTCTAGGAAAGTAGGGGTTTTTGTTTGTTTGATTTTTTATTACATTCCCTGCACATCAAGGTGCTTGATAAATATTGGTTGTGTGAATGGAGATATGTGAACACAAAAATGGTTTATGCTGTCATCTAGAGAGTATTCTAAACTGATTTTTGTCCACTTAACAATACACAACTTTTGATGTCAATTCATATATACCCTCCACATTCTTTTTAATATCTGCATAGTATGCCATTGTTTGGATATACCATACTTTTTTTAATCAATCCTCCCTTGATAGACATTTTAGGGTCTAATTTTTCCTTATACATAAGAAAAAAGCCACAGTTCCTGAGGTTTACTCTGGGAAAGGGAGACTAGACATCTTCTTCCCCTTTCTGCTTTTTGAGACTGTCCTAGGCTGGCTTCCTTTCTGACTCAGCATGATTAACAATAGGAATAGGGAAATCCACACCTACAGTGTATGGTTTTGGCTTCCCTGCCTTGAATAAGGAAATCTCAATAACTGATAAAATCTGGGTCATTTTAAGGAATGCTGTGTGTGTGGTCCTTATAATTCAGTCCAGTCAAATTTAGTCCCTTTTCATGGTCTAGGGTAAGGAGAAGGTCAGATTGTCATATCCCTACTGGCAAAATCCAGGTGTGTCTCTCCCAGGAGCAAATGCCTGTACAAAAAGACACACACATTTCCCCTCAAAAACTAATTTTCAGAGATGATTCAGTCAAAGTCCATATTTAAAGGAATTACAAAACAAACAAACAAACAGTATGAAGAAACTCTCCAAGGAATGGTATTGCTTAAAATGTATCCAATTTCTCTTACTAAAGTTCAAGTTAATGGCAACCTCAGAGGGTTCTCTAAAAACATTTTTACATTGTGTAAATAAAGGGACCATTCTGGTAATTTTCTCCAAATAAAGGAAGCTGGCTACAAAGACATATTGATCTCTTTTTACCTCCAGAGACAAAAATTTGCCAGCAATTTAAAATGAAATGAAACTTCTTTGGCTTTAAAGTATTTTAAGCCCCACAGGGCACCCAAATAAACTTATAGCCAGTTTTCCTTTTTGCATTGGTTTCTAGGAACTCAAACCAAATGTGTATCCCGCTATTTAATAATTGTACAGGGTATAATGACGCAGGAGTCCATAAACTAATCAGCCCTTAACTATTTATAAGGAAAAATTTAAGTCTTTGGAATGGGCAAAAGAGATCACTGGATATCCTTTCTATGGGATGCTGGAGCCTCTGAGAATTACTGATTTTACAGAACTCCGCACCTCTGTTTGTCCTTAATGAGGCTTATTTTACTGCTCCTTAGAAAACTGATAAAATGTAAATAATTCTTTCTTATTGAAAAAGAAATTAGTTTCTCTACAAAATGCAATTGATTATTACTTTATGGATAGATCAGACTTTGCAAATTCATTTTAACATTTCTTTACTGTGTATAAATTTATAATTATGTTACTGAGAATTTAGGATTTAAGTGATGATTATGATTACTGAATCATTATATACATATTCCTTTTTACTTTCTGGTATATTATAGTAGACAGAGGGCCTGAACTATAATTCAACTGCCTTGATCTGTGATAATGATTGTATAGCCTTTATTTTGTGCTTTTGTGATTGTAAAAACCTTGTGACTCACCGTTACTTGTACCCATTTTATTGGGTTTTTTGACTTTACAGTCTTATGATCACTAAAGACAGCCCCTAATGTTTATTAATAAAAGACCTTGGCTACTTATTATTATGCCTAAGAGTCACCCCTAGAGAATCTCTTTTGTTGCTCAGATGTGACCTCTCTCTCTCAGCCAATTCTGCAAATAAACTCACTACCCTCCTCCCTATGTGGGACATGACTCCCAGGATTGTAAATCTCCCTGGCAACATGGGACATGACTCCTAGGGATGAGCCTGGCCCTGGGATTGTGGGATTGACAATGCCTTCTTGACCAAAGAAGGAAAAGGAAAAAAATGGGGATGGGGTGGGGAAGAAATGAAACAAAATAGTTTCAGTAGCTAAGAGATTTCAAATTGAGTCGAGAGGTCATTCTGGAGATTATTTTTATTCATTATGTAGATGTCACAGCCCAAGGGGCCTTTTGCAGCTGAAGGACTAAAGAAGAAGCCAAGCATGTCCTGAGACATAAGCTTTTATTCAGGGCTTACTTACAAGGAAATGGAAGTCGGTCACATTGCCCTGGACTCAGGAGCTACTCTGGGTAGTGGTGGGTTCAGAGCTCAATGTGAAGATACTCTGCAAAATCAGGGGGTGCCAGAGAGTGGTTTATAAGGGTTAGGATAAAGACATTCTAATGGGTATGAGAGCATTACTGTGGGAGCAGGGAGGTCTTGTGACAAAGGGAGGGATCAATTGTAGTCAACAGGGAAGAGGGGGAGGATTATAGATTATCTTGTAGATAACAGTGTCTCAGGGAGTTTCAGGGAGGAGGCAAGCTATAGATTACATATAGTGCTGGAGGCCTGATCCTACATGGAGAGTAGGTCAAACCTTAACTGACCTAGGTCACGCAAGCTGCTGTGTGCACAGTCTTCAAGGCCCTTAGGGAAGGCTTGGGCCTGGAGCTCCCACAATAGATAATCTTTTTTAGTTTCTAGTATATTAGAATAGCTAGAATGAAATACCTGAACTGTTGAACTGTAATCTGGTAGACTCGATTCTTGATGATGATTATATAACTATATAACTTTTATCGTGTGACCATGTGATTATGAAAATCTTGAGACTGACATTCCA